>NW_026615353.1:72500-80000 GCF_000801105.2 Raphanus sativus | reverse complement strand
CTGGATAAAATCATTTTTCTCGTTAAGTACGAAAGATCATACTGAAATTTTGGTGCGAGAGTGATTTTCACCAAGTAAAAAACTGGAACCTCGCACAACATTTTCTTATAAACTTAGAATTTTTTTGGGTTTTTTGTTTTTGACGTTTTGGGGAGGCACAATGAATGGAAAGGGGGGAGGGTCGAATCTTAGCGACAAAGGGCTGAATCTCAGTGGATCGTGGCAGCAAGGCCACTCTGCCACTTACAATACCCCGTCGCGTATTTAAGTCGTCTGCAAAGGATTCTACCCGCCGCTCGGTGGTAATTATAATTCAAGGCGGTCCGAACGGCGCTTCCACCGAACGGACTTAGCCAACGACACGTGCCTTTGGGAGCCGAAGCTCCTACTGAGGGTCGGCAATCGGGCGGCGGGCGCATGCGTCGCTTCTAGCCCGGATTCTGACTTAGAGGCGTTCAGTCATAATCCAGCGCACGGTAGCTTCGCGCCACTGGCTTTTCAACCAAGCGCGATGACCAATTGTGCGAATCAACGGTTCCTCTCGTACTAGGTTGAATTACTATCGCGACGCGGGCATCAGTAGGGTAAAACTAACCTGTCTCACGACGGTCTAAAACCAGCTCACGTTCCCTATTGGTGGGGTGAACAATCCAACACTTGGTGAATTCTGCTTCACAATTGTTGTGGTCACTCAAGCTGAGGTTCCCCAAGTGCATAAGGGTCCTACTACAAGATCAGGTTCAGCAAGGTTAAGGAATGGGTTCACCAAGGCGGTTCAAGAACTAATTGATCAAGGTCTCAAACAGCTACTGATTCAAGAGATGTCTGGTTTGAAGATTGAAGACCCGACCGGCTCCATAGAAGTTCAAGATCAGCCCGGTCCGATTCAGTTCTCTTCCATCGTCCATAACCGAACCGGCCTCATCCTCTCCACATTCAACCTTGGTCAGAATCAATCTCCAATCCAACCAACCAATTTGCTTCCGGTTCAGAGATATAGCCGACCACCAAAGTAAGTAGTATGTGTTGTACTCTTTTTCCTTCATCGGGTTTTGTCCCACTGGGTTTTTCCCGATAAGGTTTTAATGAGGCAACAAGCAAGCATACTATGAGCTTTGGTTTAGGCATCTCAATTAGAATCCGGTTTACTGTTTTGATTTAATTTTATTTTGGTTTAGACTTTGGGCATTTGTCAGCCTTTTCCTTTTGTTTGAGAGTTGGCCCTTTGTTTAGGCCCATTTTTATCTTTGAGAGTTCAATAAGGGAGACTATATAAACTCCTTGTAATGGGCGATTTTTGCCTTCAGTTTTTCATGAAAGTTTTTAAGTTTGCAAGAGCAAATAAACCCTAAGTCTTTCTAGTTGTGAGAAACACTTGAGAGCAGCCAGGATCTTATCAAGCCTTCATCACCAAGCTTGTGGCGATTCATCACTCCATCACCACCCATCGATTTGTCTTGAGAGAGACTTCAGTCCAGCAAGCAAATCCCACATCTATCCATCTCCATCCACTGTTCTTGTTGAGAGAGACTTCAGTCCAGCAACTTGAATCCATCCACCATCTTTCTATCCTTGTTCTTGATTTTTATTTCTTTTGTTTCAGTTTTCATGTCATTTATTCTGCATCTGAAAATCTCATAAAAATCATATTTGTTTCTGTTCTTATTTATCTTATTAGTTTTCTTTCTGTTCTTCATTTTAATCTCTAAGAAAACTCATAAAAATCTCCCTTTGTTTCAGGTACAATTCCAGCACCATTCATCTCTCCATCCAGCCGGCCACTCTCTCTCTAAACCAACCATCCGGACAGTTTGGGATCTTGCCCACAACATTTTGGTATCAGAGCTTAAGGCTCCTGAAAGCTTTGGTTGTTTCTACCCCTTTTATTTGTTCATCATTCTGTTATTGTCATCATATTTTTTATTTGCATCAAAAAGTCAAAAAAAAATTTGTTGCATTGTGTTCTTGTTGATTTGATTGTTCATCCTAGTTCATGCTGTTCTTGCTGCATTTCTTTAGATCATTTCGTGCCTTAGGTTGATCAGTCAAAGTGTTTTTGTGATTGTTGATCCGAGCTTCCATTTTTGGAACTAGATTGGCAATTTGCATTAACTTTTGATTGTAATTGCATCAATCATATAGATTAATTAGTTTGCATTCATTTCTAATTGGCATCTCATTTATTCTGATTGCTTGCATTCATTTTAGATCATCAATCATCATTAAAAAAAAAAAAAAAGATTTCAATCATCTTTTATTTTCGATTTGCATTTAGTTTCTCAATCTTTTTTTTCCATTTTTAAACTTTGTCAACTTTAATTCTTTCTTTCCAAACTTAAAAAAAAAAAAAAGATTTCAACTTTCCTTTCTTTTAAATTTCGAATTTAATTTTTCAAAGTCAAAAAAAAAAAAAAAATCTTTCATCATTTGCATTTATTTGATTTTCATTTGCATTTGATCTTCTTTTTTTTCTTAAGTCCTTCTCTCTTCTTTCTTCTTCTTTTCCATTTCCTTTTGCACTTGATCTCCTTTTTCTTTCTTACTCTTCAGGAGATATGGGAGACTTAAATGGTGCAGCTGAGATCAACGCCCAGCTCCAAGCCTTGCAGGCCGGCCAAGCTCAGCTCGTTGAAACCCTTAACGCCTTGACTGCTCAAATGAATCTCATGGGTCAGGGAAACCAGAACCAACCCAATGGCCATCCAGCCGCAAGAAGGTTCGGTCCCTACCTCAACCAGCCGCAGTCCGAGTCGGAGGAAGATGAGTCTGAGGAGGAGCCACCAGATCGTGGAGGCGCTAACCAAGCCGCTCGAGGTGGGAGACGTGGTAGAGATGTGAGTCCTTACCAAAGGCGGGACGGAAGCCCTGACCGGAGGAGAGACCGAGACCGGAACGATGATGCGGCCTTCCAAAGAGGCAAGGACATCAAGCTGAAGCCACCTACGTTCGCGGGAAAGGTCGATCCGGACGCTTACATCACATGGGAGAAACGCATGGAGTATATCTTTGAGTACTACAAGTACTCTGAGGCAAAGAAGATAGCTCTAGCCGCCGCCCAGCTTACTGATAATGCTTTATCTTGGTGGGATCGAGATGTTGCTAAGTCCGGTCCAGTATGGAGAGCTCAAAACTGGATTGAGATGCGAACCAAACTCCGAGCGAGGTACATTCCATCACATTATCCTAGAGATTTACTAAAACGTTTTCGTAAGTTGTCTCAGGGAACTAAGTCCGTGGAGGAGTACTTTGAAGAGTTTGAGGCTCTAAGAAACCGTTTGGAAGTGGACGAGTCTGAGGCGTCCATGATGTCTCAGTTCTTGGAGGGCTCAACGATCGGATTGCACGGAAGGTGGAGCGCCAGCCGTATGAAGACTTCAACGACCTCTTGCACTATGCCGTCCAGGCTGAGAGCCATATCAAGAGGAAGAATGCGGCCACTAGCCGAAGCAAACCTGCGTGGTCTCAACCAGGTTCCAAAGGTGCTGAAAAAACAAATCCATAGAAGTGGAGAACCGGTTCAAGAAGAACCAAGCTGACACCACTAAAGCCGGATCATCTGACCAAGGTAAGGGTCAAGTTCAAAATCAGAGAACCCGTGACATTACTTGTTTTAAGTGTCAGGGAAAGGGACATTACGCTAGGGATTGCCCAAACAAGCGTGTGATGGTCCTTAAGGCCGATGGTGAGTACGAGTCGCAGGACGAGGCCGAGTTGGACATGGTTGAATCTGGTGACGAGATTGTAGACTATGCTGACACTGGAGAGTTACTTGTGACCAGACGATCCCTCAGTGCCCTCTTTGATCCTGAAACCGTACAAAGAGAAAACATCTTTCACACAAGATGTACCGTGGAACAAAAGGTATGTAGCCTAATCATTGATGGTGGTTCTTGTACTAATGTGGCTAGCAAGTATCTTGTTGATAAGCTAGGTTTGGTCAAGACGCCCCATCCTAGACCATATAGGCTCAAGTGGCTTAATGATGAGACCGAGCTTAAAATAGCCGAACAAGTTGTTGTGCCTTTTAGTATTGGTAAGTACCACGACCAGGTGAAGTGTGATGTAGTCCCCATGCAAGCCGGACATATTCTCTTAGGGAGGCCGTGGCAGTTTGACAAAGAGACCATCCATCATGGCCGGACCAACATCTACAGCTTCAACCACAACAACAAGAAGCATAGCCTAGCACCACTTAGTCCACAAGATGTTCATGATATGCAAAAGGCAATGGACCAGTCCAGCAAGGTAAGTAAGACTAACCTTTATATTACTTCTGGTCAAGTGCTTAAATCTTTACATCAAGAGACGCAGGTGCTACTAATGATCTTTAAGGAAGGTTGTTTTGCAGGTTTTGAGGTCCAAGACGTACCAGCTGAGGTGCAAGTCCTTATGGACCAGTACAAGGACGTCTTCCCTGAGGATATACCAGCCGGACTACCCCCCATCCGCGGAATAGAACATCAGATTGACTTTGTACCAGGCGCGCCCTTACCAAACCGAGCTGCGTACCGAGTTAATCCCGAGGAGGCCAAGGAGTTGGAGAGGCAGGTCCAAGACCTTATGGACAAGGGCTACATTCGTGAGAGCCTCAGCCCATGCGCGGTTCCGGTCCTGCTAGTGCCTAAGAAAGATGGCACATGGCGCATGTGTGTGGACTGCCGAGCCATCAACAACATAACCATCAAATATCGGTACCCTATCCCTAGACTTGATGATATGTTGGATGAACTAAGTGGTTCTACTGTGTTTTCTAAGATTGACCTTAGGAGTGGATACCACCAAGTTCGAATGAAGGAAGGTGATGAGTGGAAAACCGCCTTCAAAACGAAACAAGGTTTGTATGAGTGGCTTGTGATGCCATTTGGCCTTACCAACGCCCCTAGCACTTTCATGAGGCTTATGAACGAGGTTCTAAGGCCTTTCATCAGTAAGTTTGTGGTTGTTTACTTTGATGATATCTTGATTTACAGTCAGTGCTTATCGGACCACCTTGACCATTTAGAACAGGTGCTAAAGGCTTTGCGGCAAGAAGGGCTTTATGCCAATCTCAAGAAGTGTGTATTTTGTACTGACCAGTTAGTGTTCTTAGGCTTTGTTGTGAGTTCACAGGGACTGAAGGTCGATGAGGAGAAGATCAAGGCGATACAAGATTGGCCCACCCCGACCACGATTGGACATGTCCGCAGTTTCCATGGTCTGGCCAGTTTTTATCGACGGTTTGTCAGGGATTTCAGTACCATTGCTGCTCCCATGACATCTGTGATCAAGAAGAATGTATCCTTTACTTGGGGACCTGCCCAAGAAGAGTCTTTTAATCAACTTAAATATAGTTTGACTCATGCACCAGTCCTTACTCTGCCTAACTTCGATAAAACTTTTGAGATTGAGTGTGATGCATCAGGTACGGGCATAGGAGCTGTGCTTACTCAAGGTGGCCGACCTGTGGCTTTCTTCAGTGAGAAATTGAGTGGAGCTGCCCTCAACTATCCTACCTATGACAAAGAGCTCTATGCTCTCGTGAGGTCTCTCGAAACTTGGCAACATTATCTTTTGTCTAAGGAGTTTGTTATTCATACAGATCATGAGACCCTTAAACACTTGAGAGGCCAAACCACACTCAAGAAGAGGCATGCTAGGTGGTTAGAATTCGTGGAGACATTTCCCTATGTCATCAAGTACAAGAAGGGAAAGGACAACGTAGTGGCCGACGCCCTCTCTAGACGCCACACTCTCATCACTACCATGGAGGCTAAGATTTTGGGTTTTGAACATATTAAACTTGCTTATGCTACTGACCCTGATTTTTCAGAACTCTATGCTAGTACCACCAGAGGTGTTGTAGGTCCATTCTACCAGCATGATGGGTTCCTATTCAAGGAAAAGAGGCTTTGCATTCCTCAAGGGACCATGCGAGATTTACTAACCCGGGAAGCACATAGTGGCGGCATGATGGGACACTTTGGCCGGACCAAGACCTTAGATGTTCTCACTGAACACTTCTACTGGCCGAGAATGAGACGCTATGTCGAGAACCTTTGCGCCAAATGCACTGTCTGCATAAAGACTAAGTCTCGATCTCATCCCTATGGTTTACATATGCCTTTACCTATTCCTAACGCACCTTGGGTGGACATCTCTATGGACTTTGTTCTGGGCTTGCCCAAGATAGAAAACAAAGATTCCATTTTTGTTGTTGTAGACAGGTTCTCCAAGATGGCACACTTCATACCTTGTGACAAGTCCAATGATGCTAGCCAAACCGCCAACTTGTTCTTCAAGGAAGTGGTACGCTTACATGGAGTGCCCAGAACCATTGTGTCCGACCGTGACACAAGTTCCTTAGCCAACACAAGAAACTTGGTACTAAACTTCTTTTCTCCACCACTTGCCACCCACAAACAGATGGTCAAACCGAGGTAGTAAACCGTACTCTCTCTCAACTGTTGAGAGCTACGGTGGGTAAGAATTTGAGGAATTGGTTAAGTTGCTTGCCTTTTATTGAATTTGCTTATAACCATGCCAAGCATTCTATTACTAACCAATCCCCTTTTGAGGTTGTCTATGGCTTTAACCCAGAGATTCCGTTGGACTTCAAGCCATTGCCACCGGACATGCAAGTTAGTCAAAGTGGTGTGGACAGGGCTGAATTCGTCAAGAGCATGCACCAGCAGGTTCAGAAGACACTTGAGACTAAGGCTGAGAGGAACCGGGTCAAGCTCAACAAAAATCGCAAGGAGGTTCTTTTCAAGCCGGGTGACTGGGTATGGCTTCACATGCGACCAGAACGGTTCCCTGCAGAAAGGAAGTCCAAGCTGGCGCCTAGGGGAGATGGTCCTTTCCGAGTGTTGGAGAAGATCAACGACAATGCTTACAAGCTAGAGCTTCCAGGTGAGTTCAAGGTTTCCCCAACGTTCAATGTTGCTGATTTAGCCCCTTATCTTGCAGATGAAGAAGAAGTTCTGAGGACAGAACCTACTC
Organism: Raphanus sativus; assembly: GCF_000801105.2. Lineage (NCBI taxonomy): Eukaryota > Viridiplantae > Streptophyta > Magnoliopsida > Brassicales > Brassicaceae > Raphanus > Raphanus sativus. The sequence goes on along the minus strand of NW_026615353.1, from coordinate 73,022 downwards.
AAGGGGGAGGGGATGTTGTGGTCACTCAAGCTGAGGTTCCCCAAGTGCATAAGGGTCCTACTACAAGATCAGGTTCAGCAAGGTTAAGGAATGGGTTCACCAAGGCGGTTCAAGAACTGATTGATCAAGGTCTCAAACAGCTACTGATTCAAGAGATGTCTGGTTTGAAGATTGAAGACCCGACCGGCTCCATAGAAGTTCAAGATCAGCCCGGTCCGATTCAGTTCTCTTCCATCGTCCATAACCGAACCGGCCTCATCCTCTCCACATTCAACCTTGGTCCAGAATCAATCTCCAATCCAACCAACCAATTTGCTTCCGGTTCAGAGATATAGCCGATCACCAAAGTAAGTAGTATGTGTTGTACTCTTTTTCCTTCATCGGGTTTTGTCCCACTGGGTTTCCCGATAAGGTTTTAATGAGGCAACAAGCAAGCATACTATGAGCTTTGGTTTAGGCATCTCAATTAGAATCCGGTTTACTGTTTTGATTTAATTTTATTTTGGTTTAGACTTTGGGCAT
>NW_026615353.1:52500-55000 GCF_000801105.2 Raphanus sativus | reverse complement strand
CATGTGAAAGGCCATGGAAGATGGCAAGGGTGTACGTGGATATCACCCACAGCATTAGTCGAGGCCGAGGCCAAGGTTATCAACCTAGCCGTGGGTATAAGTCCGTGGGAATAAGTCCGATTTTAAAAACCCAGGCCTCGACCAAATCTGCTTGCCATCAGTGTGGGATGAATAATCATTGGGGTAACCGATGTAGAACTCCCAAACACCTTATTGAACTCTACCAGGAGAGCATAAAGGGATAAAACCCTATGACCCATTGGGTCCATCTAGATGGTGCGAATAATTTCGACCATGAGAATGATGATCAGCTTGAACACGAGACTTCATATTGCCTTAAAGAGGCCAATTAGATTTCGACACCATTTTACTTTGTCTTTGTTCTCTATAGTGGACCAAGCCACATTACATTAAGAGACAAAAGATATTTTATTCAAGGTCATGGCTAGTCCAACCTCATGATGCTTAAAGGCACACATCTAAAATCTCTGATGCATTACATTCCACATAAATCAAAGTGGAATTTATCAAAGTTTCAAAGACATTCATATGAATAGTCTACATATTGAAACTATGGGCAAAGGAAAGAAAGGAATTCCTTATGATTTATGAAAATGCCCAAGGCCAAAGGAAAGTCCTAGAGACTATGCCTACTATATCTATAGGCCTTCTTTGAGCCAAGATAAATATGATTGTGGGTTAATACCCCAAATCACTTTCCAAAGAGTTCAGAGAAGCCTTTAACATATGGCACGACATGCTCGGCTATCCAGGCTTTACTCTTGAACTCAACTGGACATTCCTTGAAAGAAAGGAAAAGAAGTCCGACCAAGGCATTGCCTAAAAGGCATTATATTCACCCTGTAAGACCCATTGAATTAAGAAGAAAATATGGTTTCCAACAATGGGCAAAAGAGAATAAGAGTACCTAAATTAAAATCGCCTAAGTGGTCGAGACTACATTCTCTATTGATCTAACGATCAATATGATAATAGGCAAATAGCCAGGGCAATCATAATCATGTTTGATTGACCCACGAAAATTATCACTTAGATGGCATTTCCATACTTAGCCATCTGAATTATGATGCAGAGATTTAAAAGGGCACAAAAGCTATCCCATAAGATCTCACGTTTGTGCAATTTATATCTATGCACAAGGGAATTTATTGTCCCAAGCACTACGAATTAGAGTATGTTCATGAGGGGGAGAGGTAAAATCCCATGATACATGACCATACTAAAATCCGTGAAACATGGTCCACAACCATATTTCATATTGGTTGAATTTATCATATTATGACCATTACCTATAAGGTTCAAAATCTAAAAGTCCATATGCTTGGGGACATCATGAGTTATAAAAGATTAACTTGCATCAGGCCATAGATATTATATCAGGCCATATAAGTGATAATAAATATTCCCACCTCAGACTAATACGGGTCATGAGTCCAGACATATATCATATTAAGATATTATGAATAAATCCACCACAAATATATGTGCCATCTAAGATCAAGTTATCTTAGAATCTCATAAGGAGGATTGGGAATATATGTTGGATATATATTATGAATATACTTTCTCCATAAGTTTAAAAGAAACCTTGAGCCAAAATGGGTGATTTAATCATAGGCCAAGGAACAAGGATTACATAGAGTTTATGAATCCCAATATCCAACATTTGAAAGGAGAAGTAGTAAGCTGGTAAAGAATGGTATCAACCATCATTGTCTTGGCAAAGATCCTCGGACTAGAGAAAGATTTATAGACGTCCATATGCTACAATGATAGCAAAATAAAATGCCAGACACATTGACCCGAGAAAGAATGACTATGTCATCCCAGCTTAGCACCACACGGTTTTGATGTCTTAAAGACACAACCAAGTTGCTACAGAGTCTAATATAAGACCAAATATATGTTCCAAAAGGAACCTCGGAAATTAAAGAAAGGTGCAAAAGAAACCGAGGTCATATATTTTCCAGACAAGCCCGGGATGGCTATGGCTGAGGTGCCTACTAATGTGGTTCGGGACGCTGAGCCTCTTGGTACCGAGGGCATACATTGACTATGATGAGATCTCAATTAATTATTGATGTCTGGAAATGGAAGGAAACCATATATATATATAAATGTGTCGACACATACATTCATAGAAAAAGCGCGAATATGTAGCACATGAATAATGAATCGAGGATCATGAACCCACGCAAGAGTACTCATAATAATGAATAAAGAAAGAAAGAAACGTGGGGTTTCTAAAAGTGACAGATAAAGGCGTATTGAATTGGCCATGAATATGTAAACGCCATATGATGCCCAGTGAATAGATAAATCCTGAAAGAAGGATAAATCGTGAGACAGACCAAGGGAGGTCTATATAATCCAAAGTGGTGGATAATACTACATATGTCACTACATATAATGTCTGGAAGAAATTCAAAAGATGTAGTATGTTATATATGACTCACTGGATGATAATAATATATTGGTA
>NW_026615353.1:32500-42500 GCF_000801105.2 Raphanus sativus | reverse complement strand
GGCCAGGAGGAAGAGTTATATAGGGAACTCCCTATTGGACTCAAAAACATAAAAGGCTTAAGCAAGAAATAAAAATAAAACAAGGCCAACAATTGCCCAAGTCTTTGAACCGAAATTAAATTAAAATAGAAGGTAAACCGGCTCGGTAGAGATTGCCTTGACCAGAGCTTATAACATGCTTGCATGCTGCCTCATTAAAACCTTACCAAGAAAAACCCAATTGGGACAAAAACTTGGTCAGGAAAAAGAGTACAGCACATGTTACTCACTCTGATGGTTGGCTGAATCTCTTAACCGGAAATAGGTTGGTTGGATGGATTGAGAGTTGATTCTGAACCGAGATGGAATGTGGAGAGGATGAGGCCGGTTCGGTTATGGACGATGGAAGAGAACTGAATCGGACCGGGCTGATCTTGAACTTCTGTGGAGCTGGTCGGGTCTTCAATCTTCAAACCAGACATCTCTTTAATCAGTAGCTGTTTGAGACCTTGATCAATTAGTTCTTGAACCGCCTTGGTGAACCCATTCCTTAACCTTGCTGAGCCTGATCTTGTAGTAGGACCCTTATGCACTTGGGGAACCTCAGCTTGAGTGACCACAACATCCCCTCCCCCTTGAGTAGGTTCTGTCCTCAGAACTTCTTCTTCATCTGCAAGATAAGGGGCTAAATCAGCAACATTGAACGTTGGGGAAACCTTGAACTCACCTGGAAGCTCTAGCTTGTAAGCATTGTCGTTGATCTTCTCCAACACTCGGAAAGGACCATCTCCCCTAGGCGCCAGCTTGGACTTCCTTTCTGCAGGGAACCGTTCTGGTCGCATGTGAAGCCATACCCAATCACCCGGCTTGAAAAGAACCTCCTTGCGATTTTTGTTGAGCTTGACTCGGTTCCTCTCAGCCTTAGTCTCAAGTGTCTTCTGAACCTGTTGGTGCATGCTCTTGACGAATTCAGCCCTGTCCACACCACTTTGGCTAACTTGCATATCCGGAGGCAATGGTTGAAGTCCAACGGAATCTCTGGGTTAAAGCCATAGACAACCTCAAAAGGGGATTGGTTAGTAATAGAATGCTTGGCATGGTTATAAGCAAATTCAATAAAAGGCAAGCAACTTAACCAATTCCTCAAATTCTTACCCACCGTAGCTCTCAAAAGTTGAGAGAGAGTACGGTTTACCACCTCGGTTTGGCCATCTGTCTGTGGGTGGCAAGTGGTGGAGAAAAGAAGTTTAGTACCAAGTTTCTTCCACAGTGTCCGCCAGAAATGGCTAAGGAACTTGGTGTCTCGGTCGGACACAATGGTTCTGGGCACTCCATGTAAGCGTACCACTTCCTTGAAGAATAAGTTGGCGGTTTGGCTAGCATCATTGGACTTGTCACAAGGTATGAAGTGTGCCATCTTGGAGAACCTGTCTACAACAACAAAAATGGAATCTTTGTTTTCTATCTTGGGCAAGCCCAGAACAAAGTCCATAGAGATGTCCACCCAAGGGGCGTTAGGAATAGGTAAAGGCATATGTAAACCATAGGGATGAGATCGAGACTTAGTCTTTATGCAGACAGTGCATTTGGCGCAAAGGTTCTCGACATAGCGTCTCATTCTCGGCCAGTAGAAGTGTTCAGTGAGAACATCTAAGGTCTTGGTCCGGCCAAAGTGTCCCATCATGCCGCCACTATGTGCTTCCCGGGTTAGTAGATCTCGCATGGTCCCTTGAGGAATGCAAAGCCTCTTTTCCTTGAATAGGAACCCATCATGCTGGTAGAATGGACCTACAACACCTCTGGTGGTACTAGCATAAAGTTCTGAAAAATCAGGGTCAGTAGCATAAGCAAGTTTAATATGTTCAAAACCCAAAATCTTAGCCTCCATGGTAGTGATGAGAGTGTGGCATCTAGAGAGGGCGTCGGCCACTACGTTGTCCTTTCCCTTCTTGTACTTAATGACATAGGGAAATGTCTCCACGAATTCTAACCACCTAGCATGCCTCTTCTTGAGTGTGGTTTGGCCTCTCAAGTGTTTAAGGGTCTCATGATCTGTATGAATAACAAACTCCTTAGACAAAAGATAATGTTGCCAAGTTTCGAGGGACCTCACGAGAGCATAGAGCTCTTTGTCATAGGTAGGATAGTTGAGGGCAGCTCCACTCAATTTCTCACTGAAGAAAGCCACAGGTCGGCCACCTTGAGTAAGCACAGCTCCTATGCCCGTACCTGATGCATCACACTCAATCTCAAAAGTTTTATCGAAGTTAGGCAGAGTAAGGACTGGTGCATGAGTTAAACTATATTTGAGTTGATTAAAAGACTCTTCTTGGGCAGGTCCCCAAGTAAAGGATACATTCTTCTTGATCACAGATGTCATGGGAGCAGCAATGGTACTGAAATCCCTGACAAACCGCGATAAAAACTGGCCAGACCATGGAAACTGCGGACATGTCCAATCGTGGTCGGGGTGGGCCAATCTTGTATCGCCTTGATCTTCTCCTCATCGACCTTCAGTCCCTGTGAACTCACAACAAAGCCTAAGAACACTAACTGGTCAGTACAAAATACACACTTCTTGAGATTGGCATAAAGCCCTTCTTGCCGCAAAGCCTTTAGCACCTGTTCTAAATGGTCAAGGTGGTCCGATAAGCACTGACTGTAAATCAAGATATCATCAAAGTAAACAACCACAAACTTACTGATGAAAGGCCTTAGAACCTCGTTCATAAGCCTCATGAAAGTGCTAGGGGCGTTGGTAAGGCCAAATGGCATCACAAGCCACTCATACAAACCTTGTTTCGTTTTGAAGGCTGTTTTCCACTCATCACCTTCCTTCATTCGAACTTGGTGGTATCCGCTCCTAAGATCAATCTTAGAAAACACAGTAGAACCACTTAGTTCATCCAACATATCATCAAGTCTAGGAATAGGGTACCGATATTTGATGGTTATGTTGTTGATGGCTCGGCAGTCCACACACATGCGCCATGTGCCATCTTTCTTAGGCACTAGCAGGACCGGAACCGCGCATGGGCTGAGGCTCTCACGAATGTAGCCCTTGTCCATAAGGTCTTGGACCTGCCTCTCCAACTCCTTGGCCTCCTCGGGATTAACTCGGTACGCAGCTCGTTTGGTAAGGGCGCGCCTGGTACAAAGTCAATCTGATGTTCTATTCCGCGGATGGGGGGTAGTCCGGCGGGTATATCCTCAGGGAAGACGTCCTTGTACTGGTCCATAAGGACTTGCACCTCAGCTGGTACGTCTTGGACCTCAAAACCTGCAAAACAACCTTCCTTAAAGATCATTAGTAGCACCTGCGTCTCTTGATGTAAAGATTTAAGCACTTGACCAGAAGTAATATAAAGGTTAGTCTTACTTACCTTGCTGGATTGGTCCATTGCCTTTTGCATAACATGAACATCTTGTGGACTAAGTGGTGCTAGGCTATGCTTCTTGTTGTTGTGGTTGAAGCTGTAGATGTTGGTCCGGCCATGATGGATGGTGTCACGCCCCCAATCCTGAGAAGGATTGTCGGGACGGACTATGGTTCGAGGAAACGAACCAGCCGATCCTTGTGATCAAAGGCAAGCGTTCCATAGTCCAAATACAAAGGTTAAGTATGAAAAGACTTAACAAAATAAGCTGAGAAAGAAATAGACAGCTAGAACGAGTTAGACGGTAGCTGGACGAAGTATACGAGTAGCTCGATCAGCTCACAGAAGCTCAGTAGAGTGTACTCCAGCTCCCTCACTACTAAGTCAGCTCCTCTAGCTGGACTACTAGCTCACTCAGCTGGGTCAGCTGGGAGTCAGCTCATCTCAGCTAGACGGACTGTTCGGGTTTCGGGACAGTGGTCCGGGTCCGGGCCGGTGGCGGGCTGGGTGGTCCAGCCATGTGGTCCATGGACCGGTGGGCTCTTGGGCAAGGCCGTGGGCTGTGTCTAGGGGGCCTGGGGGATGATTTGGGCTTAAGCCTGACCCAATATAATGGCCTGATAGGCGTTGGGGTGCAAGGGAACAAAGGGGTGCAACCTGTTTTCCAAGTCATGCCTTTTCGGTACAAGTCGTGCCTGTTCGTGGGGCAAGACTTACCCCCTCATTTCCTATAAATAGGGCCTCGTCCCATTCACTTTTCTCATCCAGTTCCAGAGTAAAATACTCAGAGAAAGTCGTAGAGAAAAGAGAGAGAGAGAAAGAGAGAGTTTCCGGTCAATACCGAGGCTGTTTGAGTGGTGGTTAGTTTTCCGGCGACTCTGATCGTTTGTGAAACAACCTCTGGTCAATATGGAAGATCAGAATAGAGAGAAGAACCTGGAGAACCCAGTCGTGGTTCAGAAGGTATGGTATGGGCTTTGGTCCCATCAGACCTTACGGTTAGCCCTTGTGGTCGAACCGAGGATCTGGTCGGTTCATTAGTCCCAACCATTTCTCCTTATCTGTTTCTAGTCTATCTTCTTCTCTTCTTTCTGGTTATACACGTCAGGTTGTGAAGGTTGAGTCCAAGGTTCATCCTTAGACTTGGGCCGGTCACACCCTAACCGCTAACTAGACCATGGGTCGGTTATGCGGGACTGTTCGGTTCATGGATAGTATGGCTTGAGTCATATGAGGCCGTGGCTTATACAAGTCACTAAGGCCAATAGGAAGACCTATTCCTGATGGGAATTAGGCGCAATGGACCAAGGGTCCAAGGGCGGTTAGCCGAGAGACGAGCAGACCAATCGGCAAGGGCTATAGCGGCTGTAAGTGGTTCTATCTATGTATCTTTATATTATTATGTCTATATGATATATACATATGGAGAACGTGGTAGTTATCCATGTTACCAAGTCATAGACCCTGGTGTCATGGTCGGTTACGTTGATCGCTAACCATAGCCAATAGATTGGATCAAGGGGTACTAGTCGCCAAAGGTTGCGTGTTGCCAAGAGTCATGAGTTACCAAAGGTTGTGAGATACCAAAGGATGCAAGTAACCTAAAGGTACAAGATACCAAGGGTTGCAAGTATCAAAGGGTACGAGGACCAAACGGTACCAATGACCAAAGGGTGCATTGTGATCCAAAAGCGAATGTACGGTGATCCAAGATCTGCGATCATGTCGTGATCCAAGAGGTACGAACGTGTCGTGATCCAAGAGGTACGAACGTGTCGTGATCCAAAAGGTACGAACGTATCATGATCCATGGGATGTGTACGGGTCGTGACCGAAAGGATACAAACGGGTCGGGACCGAAAGGGTACGAACGGAACGAGACCAAAAAGGGTACGAGTGATTCGATTGATATAAGGACACCATTTGCATTGTGTTGGGCATGGACTCACACGATGGCAGTGAGTTGTCAGTTAGGTCAATACATGAGTGTAAGGAAATAGCGAAGGCCTTAATGGCTAGTGCAATCCATACATCATGATTGATGTCTGAACCATGATCCATGGTTAATGGATGGATGGTTCTACCCGCAAGGGCTAAGTGGGATATCTTACGATCAACCTCGGGTTGGTGAGTAAGATAGGCGCCATATGCCTTATGTAGGGCATGGACCCACATGATGGCAATGGAAGGCCGGTTATGTCAGTACATGCTAAGTAGACGATGGCTTATCATGACTAAGGGTCGGTTCATGTTCCATGACGGTGGTTCGATGGCCGAGTACTAGTATAGATAGTCACGTTGCTGGAGTATGAGCATTGATGTGATTATCCAAGATGTCAACCTCAGGGTTGATAACTTCGGGATTGGCTAAGAGTCATGACGAAGTGAATGGCCAGTATTATGTGTCGTTGACCATAAGTACTAAGCCTAAGTGTGAATGTTCAAGGAAGGCCGTGTAAGGATTGATTATGGTTGAGTATGGATGACCTGACCATAGAAATGGAACAAGGTGTCGAAACTAACCTGATTAACGAATACATCGGTTGGTATGAACATGTCATATCTTTGTCTGGGTTAAGTCCCAAGGCCGGTCAGGCCAGATGAAGACTCATCGAATCCAAAGTCATGTGAGGATGGTTGGTTGATTGACTTAGGATTATGATGGGCTTTGTTAGTCCAAAAGAAGGACTTGGTACTATTGCCTATAAGGCAAGGGAGTGTGCATGAGCCAAAAAGGGCCAGATGCATATCTCTTAACCGTTCGAAGACTTCTCAAAGGTTACTTATGTCTGTGGGGATGGTTGGTTGAATGACTAAGTACCTAGGGGAGCTGTTTATGCAGGAATCATTAAGGGACTTTAAGTAAGATCATTGAGTGATCGTGGTCCAGTACACAAGCAAGTGTAGTTCAAGTCAATGGTGGTCCGATGAGCTAACCAGCTCCGTAGATGTGGCCAAGGTAAGATCTAGCTATGTTTGCATAGATCGAGATAGAATGGTTTAGGGGAATGGAACCTCAAAATCGTATGACTTGGTTTGGGTTTAGGATTGACCTTTAAGCTGATTGGTAGTTGAGTAAACTGACCAAGGCTAAGGTGATTCTACCAGACAAGTGTTAGATTGGTTTTAGACCAATGGTTAATTAGAGAATATTCCGCTGCGTATCTGTTGAAATGATCTAAGCTATGAATGACAAATGAAGTCTTTAGCTAAGGTCTAAGTTAGCCCTCGCCTTTAGGCGATATTATAAATAAAGGGCGAAAAATTAAGAGGTTCGGCCAGGAAGTGGACCGAGCGACGTGAGGCGTCGACCGCGGCCTAGTCGGCCGGGATCGGGTCTTACAAGTTGGTATCAGAGCCATGCTTGATCCTGTTTAGGACAGCGCTCAAAGATGTTGAGTTCCAAACCGAAATTATTTCTGAAAACTATGATGACTATGAAACCTTAGTTGGGGTGAGCCAAGAGAGAGCTGAGGTAAGGTGTATCATTCTTGTGAACAGAGAAGTTCCAAGATGAGCCAGCTTAGCCAAGATGACTCTCCGAGGGCAAGATCCTAAAAACAGAAAGGTTAGTTGATCTAGTTATTTAGAAGTAATAGACGGATTGGAGGGATGGAAGCAATGCAAGACTTGTTTATGGATGACCTGAACAAGGGGAGTAACATGGACCGGGAGTGGCTTAGGTTGAAATAAACGTGCAGCACTCTACTGATGTTAAGTGTTATCCTTTGCTGGCCATTCATAACGAGTAAGCATATGCGATGTTAAAGCTGATTTAAGGGATACACTACATGACTACACGAGTGGAGTTTTGGTCAGATGGATCAGATATGACTCGTATAAGTCAAGATAGGTTCCCTTATATCGAGTTGGATGGAATGAACCCATTCCAATCTTAATCCGTCCAAGGAAATAATAAGGAAACTCATGATGTTTGTTCCAATCAATGGAAGAACATGATCTTAAGTATCTTAGCATGATGGGGATTGAGGTATATTAACATTGCTCTTGTGAATGGTGTGAGCATTCGCAAAAGTAAGACGCTTTGGAGAATGGTATGGGACATTTTCCAAATGTGTAATCAATCCGAGATCCTACTCATCTGGAAACCTTTATGATCTGTGGTGTGGAAACACACGTACTTTTCGACACAGGGGCTACACATAGTTTTGTGAGTCCGGAACTGGTCGGAAAGGGTCTGTTCTGTCTGGACGCTGGGGATACTTCGGTGATAGTGAATGCAGCCGGAGGGCAAGTAATGCATTCACTGGGCAATATGTCAAATATCCCAGGGTCAATTCAGGGAAGATATTTCCCTGTGAATCTGTTTGTGTCCGCCTAAAGAATCACGAGGTGATCCTAGGTATGGACTGATTGGGAAGGTATCGGGCCACTCTCGATTGCCATAGGGGTCGTGTGCAATTGGAGAATGGACTTCACCCGATTCAGTACCAAGGTCTGAGTCCGGCTCTAGGAAAAGTAGTGGTATCAGCAGTCCGAGCAGTACGGATGCTGAAACAGGGTTGCGAGTCCATTTTGGCCACAATCACCACTACGGAGCCCGACTGTTCTGTTTGTCTGAAAGACCCTGCAGAGGATTCGTTGGTGTCTGAGTTCCGAGGTGTGTTTCAGGCGCTACAGGGAGTTACCCTGATACTGTTAGGCCGGAACCATTTATGATTGAACTAGAACCATGGACAGCTCTACTGTCCAAGAGTCCGTATCTGATGAGAGTTAACCAGTCCTCTTTGAAAAAGAAGGATGGTAACTCTTGATTCTGTTTTGGATAATCTGTTATCCAAAAGTCTGTATCTGATGGCTCCTGCCGAGATGGCCGAGCCGAAGGCGACCACGTCCCAGAGAGGATCCGGGTCGCAGTACAACCAAGTCGGAGTTTGACCTAAGGTTGAGATGAAAATGATCAAGTCCAGTAATGGATGAGGATCAGGCCACGACCTATTCGGAGTTGGACCTATGGTCGGGGTGTAAGGGTCGAGTCCCAGAGTGGACCAGGACCAGAATATGATCAAATCCGTAAATGGACGAGGATCAAATTTTTGACAAGGTCCAGTGATGGACTGAAGTCAAGTGTCTGGCGGGTTAGTCTAGTAGGGACTAAGATCGCAATGTGACCAAGCCTGAAAAGGCTATGGTTGGTTAAGAGATAATCACTTGGGAAACAGAAGCTAGAATGAAAGCTAAGTACCCAGAGTGGTTTGATCCGTTTGTTTCTGAGGAAACAAATGAATCAGGATTCGAGGACGAATCCACCCTAAGGGGGGGAGACTTGTCACGCCCCCAATCCTGAGAAGGATTGTCGGGACGGACTATGGTTCGAGGAAACGAACCAGCCGATCCTTGTGATCAAAGGCAAGCGTTCCATAGTCCAAATACAAAGGTTAAGTATGAAAAGACTTAACAAAATAAGCTGAGAAAGAAATAGACAGCTAGAACGAGTTAGACGGTAGCTGGACGAAGTATACGAGTAGCTCGACCAGCTCACAGAAGCTCAGTAGAGTGTACTCCAGCTCCCTCACTACTAAGTCAGCTCCACTAGCTGGACTACTAGCTCACTCAGCTGGGTCAGCTGGGAGTCAGCTCATCTCAGCTAGACGGACTGTTCGGGTTTCGGGTCAGTGGTCCGGGTCCGGGCCGGTGGCGGGCTGGGTGGTCCAGCCATGTGGTCCATGGACCGGTGGGCTCTTGGGCAAGGCCGTGGGCTGTGTCTAGGGGGCCTGGGGGATGGTTTGGGCTTAAGCCTGACCCAATATAATGGCCTGATAGGCGTTGGGGTGCAAGGGAACAAAAGGGTGCAACCTGTTTTCCAAGTCATGCCTTTTCGGTACAAGTCGTGCCTGTTCGTGGGGCAAGACTTACCCCCTCATTTCCTATAAATAGGGCCTCGTCCCATTCACTTTTCTCATCCAGTTCCAGAGTAAAATACTCAGAGAAAGTCGTAGAGAAAAAGAGAGAGAGAGAAAGAGAGAGTTTCCGGTCAATACCGAGGCTGTTTGAGTGGTGGTTAGTTTTCCGGCGACTCTGATCGTTTGTGAAACAACCTCTGGTCAATATGGAAGATCAGAATAGAGAGAAGAACCTGGAGAACCCAGTCGTGGTTCAGAAGGTATGGTATGGGCTTTGGTCCCATCAGACCTTACGGTTAGCCCTTGTGGTCGAACCGAGGATCTGGTCGGTTCATTAGTCCCAACCGTTTCTCCTTATCTGTTTCTAGTCTATCTTCTTCTCTTCTTTCTGGTTATACACGTCAGGTTGTGAAGGTTGAGTCCAAGGTTCATCCTTAGACTTGGCCGGTCACACCCTAACCGCTAACTAGACCATGGGTCGGTTATGCGGGACTGTTCGGTTCATGGATAGTATGGCTTGAACCATATGAGGCCGTGGCTTATAAAGTCACTAAGGCCAATAGGAAGACCTATTCCTGAAGGGAATTAGGCGCAATGGACCAAGGGTCCAAGGGCGGTTAGCCGAGAGACGAGCAGACCAATCGGCAAGGGCTATAGCGGCTGTAAGTGGTTCTATCTATGTATCTTTATATTATTATGTCTATATGATATATACATATGGAGAACGTGGTAGTTATCCATGTTACCAAGTCATAGACCCTGATGTCATGGTCGGTTACG
>NW_026615353.1:0-2500 GCF_000801105.2 Raphanus sativus | reverse complement strand
AAATACTTCGAATTTGAATCTGATTTTTTGCATGCTTCATATACATGGTTAGAGCTATTTTCTGGCAAATTTTCATAATTTTCTTTTGCTTCTAACCATGTCTTTTGCATGCTACAAGTGTCTGATCATTGTGGTCTAAACGGACGTCTATTGCAACTTTTGATTAACACTTGACATCTTAAACTCTTTATTGGTGTATTTGTGATGTTTCCTTTCAGAAAATTTCTTTCAAAAATATTTTTTTTTGAAAATTTTGACTTCTTGAGTTTTTGTGGGTGATCAGGACAGTCACGAACGTTCAGGACAGTCTGCGGGGTATTTTCACACCCTGACTGTCCCATCAGTACACCCAGCCGTGGGTGATCAGTGGGTGATCAGTACATGAGATTTTTTTTTTTTTTTTTTTTTGCCTTCACGAACGTTCAGGACAGTCTACGGGGTATTTTCACACCCTGACTGTCCCATCAGTACACCCAGCCGTGGGTGATCAGTGGGTGATCAGTACATGAGAGTTTTTTTTTTTTTTGCCTTCACGGACGTTCAGGACACAGTCTACGGGGTATTTTCACACCCTGACTGTCCCATCAGTACACTTCGAATTTGAATCTGATTTTTTGCATGCTTCATATACATGGTTAGAGCTATTTTCTGGCAAATTTTCATAATTTTCTTTTGCTTCTAACCATGTCTTTTGCATGCTACAAGTGTCTGATCATTGTGGTCTAAACGGACGTCTATTGCAACTTTTGATTAACACTTGACATCTTAAACTCTTTATTGGTGTATTTGTGATGTTTCCTTTCAGAAAATTTCTTTCAAAAATATTTTTTTTTGAAAATTTTGACTTCTTGAGTTTTTGTGGGTGATCAGGACAGTCACGAACGTTCAGGACAGTCTGCGGGGTATTTTCACACCCTGACTGTCCCATCAGTACACCCAGCCGTGGGTGATCAGTGGGTGATCAGTACATGAGATTTTTTTTTTTTTTTTTTTTTGCCTTCACGAACGTTCAGGACAGTCTACGGGGTATTTTCACACCCTGACTGTCCCATCAGTACACCCAGCCGTGGGTGATCAGTGGGTGATCAGTACATGAGAGTTTTTTTTTTTTTTTTGCCTTCACGGACGTTCAGGACACAGTCTACGGGGTATTTTCACACCCTGACTGTCCCATCAGTACACCCAGCCGTGGGGTGATCAGTGGGTGAATCAGTACATGAGATTTTTTTTTTTTTTTTGCTTCACGAACGTTCAGGACAGTCTACGGGGTATTTTCACACCCTGACTGTCCCATCAGTACACCCAGCCGTGGGTGATCAGTACATGAGTTTTTTTTTTTTTTTTTTTTTGCCTTCATGGACGTTCAGGACAGTCTGCGGGTATTTTCACATCCTGACTGTCCCATCAGTACACCCAGCCGTGGGTGATCAGTGGGTGAATCAGTACATGAGATTTTTTTTTTTTTTTTTGCCTTCACGAACGTTCAGGACAGTCTACGGGGTATTTTCACACCCTGACTGTTCCCATCAGTACACCCAGCCGTGGGTGATCATGGGTGAATCAGTACGTGAATTTTTTTTTTTTTTTTTGCCTTCACGAACGTTCAGGACACAGTCTACGGGGTATTTTTCACACCATGACTGTCCCATCAGTACACCCAGCCGTGGGTGATCAGTGGGTGATCAGTACATGTTTTTTTTTTTTTTGTCTTCACGGACGTTCAGGACAGTCTGCGGGGTATTTTCACATCCTGACTGTCCCATCAGTACACCCAGCCGTGGGTGATCAGTGGGTGAATCAGTACATGAGATTTTTTTTTTTTTGCCTTCACGAACGTTCAGGACACAGTCTACGGGTTATTTTCACACCCTCCTGTCAGTACACACATCCGTGGGCATCAGTATGTGAGTCTGCTCCATGAAATTGTTTTTCTTCCCGGTTGATTCAGGCTATCTGTTTGCTAGAGTTTTCATAGACTGTCCGTCTGTTGGATCGATAAACCAGTCTTTCTGCTGGATTGAATTCTTCCCGGATGAGTACTGTTAGTAGTACTGATGGGTCGTGGGCTAGATATCTTCAAGTCTGGACAGTCTTTGGATGGATTGAATCCTTCTGGTATTTCCAAGGATTGTCCATGTACTGACAGTGCTGATGGTTCGAGTTTTCGTGGACTAGAGTCAAGCATGGACAGTCCCTTGGCTGGATTTTTTCGTTAAGTACGAAAGATCATACTGAAATTTTGGTGCGAGAGTGATTTTCACCAAGTAAAAAACTGGAACCTCGCAACAACATTTTCTTATAAACTTAGAATTTTTTTTGGTTTTTTTTTGTTTTTTTGACGTTTTGGGGAGGCACAATGAATGGAAAAGGGGGAGGGTCGAATTCTTAGCGACAAAGGGCTGAATCTCAGTGGATCGTGGCAGCAAGGCCACTCTGCCACTTACAATACCCCGTCGCGTATTTAAGTCGTCTGCAAAGGATTCTACCCGCCGCTCGGTGG
>NW_026615352.1:0-94737 GCF_000801105.2 Raphanus sativus | reverse complement strand
TGGTTACATCATTCTCTAAATCTCTACTTATTCTCTGGTTACTTTTACTCTGGTTACTTAATTCTCTCTTCTCACAATCTCTTGTTAGTGTTGAGATGAAGCAATAAGAAGCAGTAAGAATAAGGATGTGAAGGTTACATAGTGAGAGGCAACAAAGGAAACTGAGAAGCAGTGAGTCAAGCAACAGATTGGGATAACTT
The DNA here is from genome assembly GCF_000801105.2 of Raphanus sativus. Lineage (NCBI taxonomy): Eukaryota > Viridiplantae > Streptophyta > Magnoliopsida > Brassicales > Brassicaceae > Raphanus > Raphanus sativus. The sequence goes on along the minus strand of NW_026615352.1, from coordinate 94,537 downwards.
GGATAACAAGGAGTTCCGTACAACCTAGATTATCTTGTAAGCAAAGTAAGCTTGGTGGCGAGTTGATGGGATCACAAGAGACTAAGGAAACTCGCTAAGGCATTGGAAGAAGCTGATCACGTGAAGAGCTAAGGATTCAAGTGGTTCCAGCCGTTAGGTGCTGTCACTATCACACTGCCACTCCTGCTCCACACCAGTTGGACTCTTCCTCTTTGTTTATTGTTGTTTCTCTGTCTCACTAGTTTAATAGTTTCCTGAGATATTTTATCAGCCTTTATATGTAACCATGTGTGACAACTATCAATCTATGAAATCATTTTCTCTCCTCTCTCTCTTTTATTTTCGTCACTCTCTCTCTCTCTCTCTCTCTCTCACTTGTTCATCAGTGTTCTTCATTTCTCCAGACACTTATCTCTCTTTGATTCTCATAAACTATCAATTCTCACATGGTATCAGAGCTACAAGCTCTTGAAACCTAATTTTTCTTCCGCAAATTCTCTGTGTTTTATTTCTATTTTTGGCAAAGTTCATCCTGTTCTTGGGGTGTTCTTCAATCTTGTTTCCAGAATTTGCCAAAAATAGCAAAGTCCTTCCAAAGTTTGCTTTTCTCACTCTGATAATTCTGTTTTTAATAGCTGTTCTTCATGTTCTTCAGCTATTCATGATGGAAAAATCAGAGATTTTCATTCCTGTAACCCTAGAGGGGTCTAACTATCTGATATGGTCAAGAGTGACCAGATTCACCTTGGGGAGTCATGGACTTTGGGACAGCCACATCATGAAGGCTGGAACTTCAAAGAAGATGACTCAAGAGGAGATTAAGTTCACACGCCTGAAGCATGACAACAAGTGGGTTCAAGAAGATCAGCAAACACTTGGAATCATACAAAACTCCCTATCTCCAGCAATCTTGAAGATACACTCTCATATTCAAACCGCCAGAAATCTATGGGAGACTCTTCAGCTTGGATATGGAAGTTTATGGGAGAGCCTCCAAGTTGTTTATGAGCAGGATAGGCTTCTGAGCTTACTACTGCGCCTGGATTCAACCCACAACAAGCTGATAAATTATTTCCTTAGAGAAGGAAAGATACCAGACTTAGGAGAAGCTGGTGTTCTTAGAAGTCAACCAAATGGATATGAGCTCAAGGAGTTTGAGCATCCAGTGATTCATGGAAGAACCATGTACTCAGCGCTCAGTAGTGACACCACTAGAGGAGAATGGTGGAGAAGTGAGACTGGCGCAACAAACCCTGATGCTCCAGCAACCAGAAGAGATCTTGATATGTTCATCACAGCTGCCCAATCCCTCATCTCATCCAAGAAGGCTGGTATATCATCTTCTGACTCTAAACCCATTATTATTGATTCAGGAGCTAGTCATCACATGATTAGTGATAGGAACTTGATTAGTGATATCCAGCCTGCCACTGGAAATGTTCTGATAGCTAATGGTGATAAGGTGAAGATAGAAGGGATAGGGAACCTTAGGTTGTTTGATAGGGAATCAACTGCCTTGTATATGCCTAAGTTTACATCTAACCTGTTATCTGTGAGGAGAGCTACTGTTGATCTGAGTTGTCAGGTTGTCTTCAGACCAGATGAGGTTGAGTTTCAAGATTTAAAGACAGGACAGGTTATTGGAAGAGGTCACAGCCATCAGGAGCTGTATCATCTCCAAAAGACACAACTAGCTGAATCTTCCTCATGTTGCTTGGTCAGTACATCTGCTGGGGTTGAGAGCACTATATGGCATGCTAGATTGGGGCATCCACACACTAGAGCATTCAATCTGATGCTTCCTGGAGTGGTGTTTAAAAATGATGAGTGTGAAGCATGCATCTTGGGGAAGCATTGCAAGACAGTATTCCCAAGGTCCAACACGATTTATGAGAAGTGCTTTGACCTGGTTCACTCTGATGTGTGGACTGCACCTTGTATGTCCAGAGAGAATCACAAGTACTTTGTCACCTTCATTGATGAGAAGTCCAAGTACACTTGGGTCACACTGATCCAGTCTAAGGACAGAGTCTTGGAAGCTTTCAAGAATTATCATTCTCATGTCACCAACCACTTCAGTGCTAAGGTGAAGATTCTCAGGTCAGATAATGGTGGAGAGTACACAAGTGGAGCTTTCAAGCAATTTTTATCCCAACAAGGGATTATTCATCAGACCAGTTGTCCTTATACTCCTCAGCAAAATGGAGTTGCTGAAAGGAAAAACAGACATCTTATGGAGGTGGCTAGATCAATGATGTTCCACATGAGTGTTCCAAAGAGGTTCTGGAGTGATGCTGTGGTGTCTGCTTGTCATCTGATCAACAGAACCCCAACTAGAGTTCTCAATGACATATCTCCTTATGAAGTTCTCAACAAGAGCAAGCCATCTTTGGATCACATGCGGGTGTTTGGATGTATATGTTTTGTATTGGTACCAGGAGGGCAGAGGAACAAGCTTGATGCAAGAAGCACAAAGGCAGTGTTCATTGGGTATTCTCCTCACCAGAAAGGCTACAAGTGTTATGTACCAGAGACCAGGAGGGTCTTAATCTCACGAGATGTCAAGTTCATGGAGTCTAGGAGTTACTATGATGGGAAGAATTGGGAAGATTTGGAGAATCTATCCCAACCTACTTCAGATAGAGCTGATAGCCTCAGAAGAGTAATGGAGAGTCTTGGCATCAGTGTACCTATTAAGAGGATACCTGAAGTACCAGAGACAGTACCAGTGCAACCAGGATTAGTAAGTGATAATGGGGACACAGAAATCACTCACCTTGATCCTGAGGGGGACAATCAAGCCGAACAACATCAAGAGGATGTTTCAGCAAGTCATGATCAAGCTGAGCACCATGCGCAAGAGGAGCAAGATCACAGTACTCAAGAGGAGACAGTGGTGAGCTCAAGCCAGCAGAATAGTGGATCAGTGATACCTGAAGAAGGCACAACCCAACCAGAGCTAAGAAGAAGTTCTAGGATTAAACAACCAGCATCAAACTGGAAGAACAACCGGGTCTACTTCAACTCTCAAGCTGTAGCACATCCTATACAAGCAGTGTGTTCTCTAGCTCAGTATCCAGTGGAGCATCAAGCCTTCATCACTGAATTGGATCAAGAATGGATTCCAAAGACATATGAGGAAGCTATGCAGGATGAGGAGTGGAGAGCATCTGTTGGAGATGAGATGGGAGCTATGGAAAAGAATGGAACATACTTTGAAAGTAAGCTCCCCAAAGGAAAGAAAGCAGTGACAAGCCGGCTTCTCTTCACAATCAAGTATGGAGCCAATGGAAAGCCAGAAAGGAGGAAGACAAGACTTGTAGCAAGAGGCTATACTCAGGTCTATGGAGAGGATTACTTGGATACCTTTGCACCAGTGGCAAAGCTTCACACAATCAGAGTGGTTCTCTCACTGGCAGTAAACCTAGAGTGGGATCTATGGCAGATGGATGTCAAGAATGCTTTCCTACAAGGTGAACTAGAAGATGAAGTCTACATGAGGCCACCTCCTGGTATGGAAGATCTTGTACAACCAGGAAATGTTCTCAGGCTAAGGAAAGCAATCTATGGGTTAAAACAATCTCCAAGAGCCTGGTACCACAAGCTCAGCACAACACTAAATGGAAGAGGGTTCAACAAGTCTGAAGCTGATCACACTCTGTTTACACTGACCTCGGAACAAGGTATCATAGTCATCCTGATATATGTGGATGACATTATCATTACAGGCAGTGATAAAGAAGGTATCATCTTAACTAAGGATTTTCTTAAATCCTCATTTGATATCAAAGACTTGGGAGAACTAAAGTACTTTCTAGGGATTGAGATATGCCGATCTGAAGAAGGGCTATTCTTAAACCAGAGAAAGTACACACTTGATATGTTGAGTGAGGCAGGTGATCTAGGTGCAAAGAAAGCAAAGACTCCATTGGAAGATGGGTACAAAGTATTGCGCAAGGGGGAGTTTGAGGATAAACCATTTGAAGATGTCAAGAGGTACAGAAGAATGGTGGGAAAACTCATCTATCTAACTATCACAAGGCCAGATATATGCTTTGCCGTGAACCAAGTGAGCCAGCAGATGCAAGCACCAAAAGTTCATCATTGGGGCATGGTTGAGAGGATTCTAAGGTATCTAAGAGAAGCACCAGGACAGGGAATCTGGATGGGATGCAATAAGAGCACCGAGATAGTTGGATACTGTGATGCTGATTGGGCAGGAGATAGAGTTGATAGAAGATCAACTACTGGCTATTGCACTTTCATTGGAGGCAACTTGGTGACTTGGAAGAGCAAGAAACAAAAGGTTGTGTCCTGTTCAAGTGCTGAAGCTGAGTATAGGGCAATGAGGAAGCTGACAAGTGAGTTGATCTGGATCAAGGGGTTGCTTAAGGACTTGGGGATTGAGTTCACAACACCTATCACCATGCATTGTGACAACCAGGCGGCTATACACATTGCCAGCAACTCTGTCTTCCACGAGAGAACCAAGCACATTGAAGTTGATTGTCACAAAGTGAGGCAAGCTGTTGAGCAGAAGGTTATACTCCCATGTTACACCAGAAGTGAAGACCAGTTGGCTGATATCTTCACCAAGGCTGCAAGTGCAAAGGTTTGCGAGTTCATACATTCAAAACTTGGACTCGTGGATCTCTCATCTCAGTGATCCCCTTTCCAAGAAGTGTTCTACTCTTTCCTTGATATGTTTTTGTCCCACTGGGTTTTGCATATCAAGGTTTTAATGAGGGAATGCTTCATGGTCTTCCAAGCTTGACTTGTTCCACATGGTCAAGCTTGAGGGGGAGTGTTGAGATGAAGCAATAAGAAGCAGTAAGAATAAGGATGTGAAGGTTACATAGTGAGAGGCAACAAAGGAAACTGAGAAGCAGTGAGTCAAGCAACAGATTGGGATAACTTGGATAACAAGGAGTTCCGTACAACCTAGATTATCTTGTAAGCAAAGTAAGCTTGGTGGCGAGTTGATGGGATCACAAGAGACTAAGGAAACTCGCTAAGGCATTGGAAGAAGCTGATCACGTGAAGAGCTAAGGATTCAAGTGGTTCCAGCCGTTAGGTGCTGTCACTATCACACTGCCACTCCTGCTCCACACCAGTTGGACTCTTCCTCTTTGTTTATTGTTGTTTCTCTGTCTCACTAGTTTAATAGTTTCCTGAGATATTTTATCAGCCTTTATATGTAACCATGTGTGACAACTATCAATCTATGAAATCATTCTCTCCTCTCTCTCTTTTATTTTCGTCACTCTCTCTCTCTCTCTCTCTCTCTCACTTGTTCATCAGTGTTCTTCATTTCTCCAGACACTTATCTCTCTTTGATTCTCATAAACTATCAATTCTCACAGTTAGAATCTGCCTAGGGTTATTAAGCTGTCTTGAAAGAATTGTCTTGCTTATGCCCTTAGGAAAATTGAGTGTGTTGTTGCCTGAAAGCTTAATCTTGTTGATTAGGATTCAGAGAGTGTTGCTAGGATAAAATATTAAAGATATCTTTCCATGGCTGCTGTGCTTATTTAAATTGTGTTTTAAAGATCAGACTTGGTGAAAACCAATGTTCTGGTCTCTTGTTGTCTACTGATGCTTGTCTTAGTGTTGGTTTGGACAGATTGCCCATGTTGATCAGAGCCTGCACAAGATGCATATCCTGACCATGGAGAAATAATTTCTGAGTAGACAAGGAGGCTAAAAAGCTCATATCAAGCTGTCTCCTCCCCTAAACTCGGATTCAAGCTTGAGGGGGGCTGTAAATGAGCTTCCATGGCCTGTTAGAAGCCACTGCAAGAAGAATTCAACAAGGACAGCAACAACTTGGTGTTAGAACCAGATGGCCATCAGAGACTACTTGACAAGAAGATCAGGTGGAGAGTCAAGCTGATTGGAATGCTATGAATCAGCCCAAGGCATGGCGTTAGAAACAGTTACCTTCTGGTTGGGAAGCTATGGGATCAAGCTTCTATATGAAGTTAGAACAGTTACCTTCAGTTGGGAAGCTATGAATCAGCCCCATAGCATGTGTGCTTGTACCTGGTTGATGAAGCTTGTGGTCTCAAGGCATTGGTTATCATCATTGGCTCTCATCTTCCAATCTTGACCACATACTCTCATTCTCAGGTCAAGCTTGAGGAGGGGTGTTAATATGAGAAGCCAATGTCCATTCTTCTTATGCAAGGGAAGTACCTAAAACTATACTTATTCTGTTTTGAATAGGTTTGTCCCTTGAGAATTGATGCATGTGTTTGTGCATTGTATGAATCAGGTACTTGGAGCTCATGAACAGAGTCTGGTCGTGGATCAAACCCTTTGATGATGGCAGGAGGTCAGAAGAAAGGGGGAGACAAAGAACCAGCCACATGAAGAGTTCCAAGCAGTTTTGAGTGTGAAGCAAGGAAGGCATTCGTGCCAGCTTGCCATTGAAGTAAGCCCATGATCCAGGGTTTATGAGTCCCTAAACTTGATCCTAAGACTCATAAACCCACTGGCCAATCCCTAGGCTGAGGGTAGTTGCACTCTTTTTCCCTAAGTGATGGTTTTATCCCATGAGGTTTTCCACACTTAGGTTTTTAATGAGGCAAGTACTCTTAGTTCCAAGCTTGCCCAAGGATCTCCTATGGTCAAGCTTGAGGGGGAGTGTTGAAATAAATAAAGGAATGACCAGAAGAAGAAGCTGGTTGATGATCAAAGGAGAGTTCAACAAGAGAAGCCAATTTGATTCTGTTTTGTACAGACTTTCTCCACAAGCTACCACTTGACCTAACCTGACTTGCAAGGCAAGGAATGAGTTGTGGAGACTAATATGGACGTGGGAAACACTTTGAGAAGTCAAGAAACATGTTTGAATTTAAATAAGAGAGGCTGGTTTGAATTTGAAAAGAAGAAGTCACATGGGTTGCTTTGGAGAAGCAACTGGCCTGTCACTTTCAGTCAAGCAGGCTGTGACAACCTCTCTCCTGTCTCTTTCTACTCTTCCTGGATGAGCCAGACCTTGGCTGTGTTAACTTGAAGAATAGAAATGGAGTGAAAGGAGAAGTATGGAGGAGTTTGGATTAGGTGCAAAGATAGGGCAAGTCTTACAGAGATTGTCTATCAAGCTTTAGGAGTGTCTAAAGAGCTCCAGAAGTGTCTTAAGGGCTGTGCAAAGATAGGGCCAAGTCCAGGAGGGACTTAGAAGTATGTTTGGGAGTAAATGGTTGAGTGTGCAAAGATAGGGTGAGGTCAGTACGGATTTGGTACGGACGTGTACGGACCGTACGGATCCGTACGGACCAGTTCGACCCAACATTGCATAACTTGACCATTTAAGAAGAAATGAAGTTGGTGCAAGAATAGGGCGCAAGGTACAAGTCCGGACATGATTAGAATGTATCAGGAAGGCTGTGTGCAAAGTCAGGGACTTAGTAACATTATCTGGTCATATGGAATCAAAAGAGAATCAAGAGAAGATGCTATGTGATAAGGAAGAGAGATGGCGCCAATGACAGGCTGGTATGGGCTGTAAAGAAGCAACAGTGCCAAGGCTGTGAAAAGAAGAAGCAATAGTGCCCATGTATCTGGTCAGATACAAGGGAAAGTTCAAGGGAGCCTCACAGCAACCAATCAGGCGCCAGTCTCCACATTGACCAGATTCAAATGAGCCAATGAAGCACCAGCAAGGGCACAGCCAATAAGACACACGACCAGACCAGCTTTCCATCTCATCCATCCATTCAAATTCAAGTTATATTAGCCATTAGATGTAGGTTAAGAGATTGCAAAGTGTAAAGCTCTTATATAAGCCTCATTGTGGCGATTTGTAACTCTTAAGAGAGTATGGGGGGAAAACCCCTCTCCTTCATAAAATAAAAGTATGTTCTTGAATCAGATACTTTAGTCTACCCCTTTCTTAGTCTTTTAATCTCTCCAAGTCTCCATTTCTGATTTGAGTTCATACTTGATCACTCATAAACACTGCCCTAAATCTATATCTCTTTAAATCACCTAAACAAATCTTTATCTTGCTCCATTGGAGTTGTTTACACACTCACACACATTTAGAGTTGAGATCTCTGTAAAACTCACATGGTATCAGAGCCAGGTTCATTAGAACTTGGTTCTTGCTTCCGCTGAAGCTCAAAGCTCTCCCCTCATGTCGTTTGAAGCAAGATGAAGCTCTATGGTTCATGCGGCTGTTCAACATCTCAAGTGGAAGATGTGTTCATCCTTGGTGTCCTGAAGCTGTCTGCTGCTGTTTCATACTCTCTCATGTCGCCCATGAAGAAGGAAGAAGCTTGGAAGCAATGGTGTATGAAGCGGTCTGATCAACCAAGCTTCAAAGCTGTATCCAAGCAAGTTCTTATTCACTGTCCTAGAAGAAAGGTGAAAGCTTTCAAGAGACACTGGTGTGGCGAGTTCAACATAGAGAAAGGTGGGGTCTTTGGCATGGAGGGTTCAAGAGAAAGGTTCATGGAAGAAGGAGAAGTTGGGCTCGAGACCAACAGCTCATGTTCTTGCCGTGAAGTCAAGTGGATCAGAGAACTAAAACAAGTTCTCTGGCTGTAAGGAAATCTCTTTCTCTTGTTTAAAGCTTGAGCATATGAACTGATTGTGTGTTGAGATGTGATTGAAAGCCTGAGGATGTGTTAAAGATTGCTAGATATGAATTGTTTAGAATCTGTCCCAGGATGCTTAATGAGTTTAGTTTGGTGATTAAGAGTTGTTATTTGAAACCGGTTCATAATGATTGTCTATTAGGGTGTTAGAAGTTGTCTAAACCTGTTAGCTTTCATGAATTGAAACCGATCTTAAAGTGGAGTGTTGAGTGATGTTGCTTGCAAAGATGTGGACTTGCTAATGCTTGTTTCAGTCTTGTGCATAGCTTGAGACATTGGAGATTAAACTTGATGATTAGTCAAGGTTTGATCTCAATGCTTGTTGTCTTATCTTTGCTGGAGTTTGAGTGTTGTTTCAGGTTCACAAGATGTGTTCTTTACTCACCATCCATCCGAGTAGAAGAGGAAGACTTGAAACCCATTGATGAAGCAATGGAGAGTGGCTTGTGTATCTGTCCGGTTGAGAAAGCGCAGCTGTGGGAAGTGATGCGCTCCTGGTCATGGCAAAGATACACAAGGAGAGGTCATCACTTAAGTCTTGAGGAGGCTGGTGACCTGGTGGCATTGAAGCTGGAGGCTATGGCAGATTGGTTGGCTTAAGCGCAGCTGTAGGTGGTGGTGCGCTCCCAATTTGAGGTCTTACTGAAGCTCACTTCAAGCTTGAACATCCTAGACTCAGTCAAGCTTGAGGTGGGGATTCAAGTGAGCTTCCATAAGATCTTGCAAGCTCAATGACCCGTTCCTCCTTATCATTGCAAGCATCGGAAGAAGGAGCCAGCCCGGGTTTAAGCAGTGGCGTGTTTACTCAAGAGATTGTTCAGAGCAGTCTTGGCTGTGTGTGAAGAAGGTTACTCTAGCAATGCGGTCTCTAGTGTGAGATGGTTGGAGAGTGAACTGAGGTATCCACCAGCATTCCATAAAGGGTGGCTAGTTATGAAGATGAGTTGGCAATGGTTTGTGTTCCAGATCATGAAGCCTTCAAACCGTCCAAGCTTGTTCTTTGCAAGAAGTATCAAGCTTGAGGGGGAGTATTAAAGAGGCTTCAATGATCAAGAGACTTCAGGCAGTGAGGGATTCAAGTGGCGAGTTAAAGCAAGCCACTCCTCACCATAGAAACAAGGGAGTACTTGTATCTATCAAGGAGGATCTGGTGTGTCCGAGCACTTTAACCCAACAAGAAGTTGGGTGAAAGGGGGAGAGACCAAGATCGGTTCCAAAGAAGAGTACAAGGCATGGTGGTGATGTGCAAAGAGTATCAGCGAGTGCACATCACAAATGAGGCCATGATCCAGGGTCTTTGGATCCCTTACATTGTTGGTAAGGTACAAAGACCCACTGGCCAATCCCCAGGCCTTGAGGAACCTACTCTTTTTCCCTTACAAGGTTTTGTCCCAAAGGGTTTTCCTTGTAAGGTTTTTAATGAGGGGATTCTTCAAGGTTCCAAGCTTGACTTAGGATCTCCTAAGAGTCAAGCTTGAGGGGGAGTGTTAACTTGAAGAATAGAAATGGAGTGAAAGGAGAAGTATGGAGGAGTTTGGATTAGGTGCAAAGATAGGGCAAGTCTTACAGAGATTGTCTATCAAGCTTTAGGAGTGTCTAAAGAGCTCCAGAAGTGTCTTAAGGGCTGTGCAAAGATAGGGCCAAGTCCAGGAGGGACTTAGAAGTATGTTTGGGAGTAAATGGTTGAGTGTGCAAAGATAGGGTGAGGTCAGTACGGATTTGGTACGGACGTGTACGGACCGTACGGATCCGTACGGACCAGTTCGACCCAACATTGCATAACTTGACCATTTAAGAAGAAATGAAGTTGGTGCAAGAATAGGGCGCAAGGTACAAGTCCGGACATGATTAGAATGTATCAGGAAGGCTGTGTGCAAAGTCAGGGACTTAGTAACATTATCTGGTCATATGGAATCAAAAGAGAATCAAGAGAAGATGCTATGTGATAAGGAAGAGAGATGGCGCCAATGACAGGCTGGTATGGGCTGTAAAGAAGCAACAGTGCCAAGGCTGTGAAAAGAAGAAGCAATAGTGCCCATGTATCTGGTCAGATACAAGGGAAAGTTCAAGGGAGCCTCACAGCAACCAATCAGGCGCCAGTCTCCACATTGACCAGATTCAAATGAGCCAATGAAGCACCAGCAAGGGCACAGCCAATAAGACACACGACCAGACCAGCTTTCCATCTCATCCATCCATTCAAATTCAAGTTATATTAGCCATTAGATGTAGGTTAAGAGATTGCAAAGTGTAAAGCTCTTATATAAGCCTCATTGTGGCGATTTGTAACTCTTAAGAGAGTATGGGGGGAAAACCCCTCTCCTTCATAAAATAAAAGTATGTTCTTGAATCAGATACTTTAGTCTACCCCTTTCTTAGTCTTTTAATCTCTCCAAGTCTCCATTTCTGATTTGAGTTCATACTTGATCACTCATAAACACTGCCCTAAATCTATATCTCTTTAAATCACCTAAACAAATCTTTATCTTGCTCCATTGGAGTTGTTTACACACTCACACACATTTAGAGTTGAGATCTCTGTAAAACTCACAGGCTGTATCTCCTTTGGCATCATCTCATTCCCTACAAAATAATTTGTTTATGTTTTCCTGTTTTAATAATTGTTTAGTCTTGTGATTGTCTATTTAAAGACTTCACCACCTATTGTAACATTTATCCAGTATCAATACAAGTTCTTTCTGTCTAAATTCGTGGCTCTCTCTCTCTATCTTGTGTCTAAACAATATTCACAATGTAGAGAGTTAAGCATTATGGTTTAGAGGCTGCCTTATCTCTTTCTCTCTTAAGGCAGCCTAATACTTGTAAAACTTACTCTAAACTCTTCTTTATCTCTTTTATAAACTCTAGATTACTGATTCTAAATCCCATTCATCTTAAGTGCACAAACTCTAAAGTGTTGTGTTACTTCTCAAGGATTAGATTCAAACTAGAGATTCTCAGCTTTTTATAACCAGTTTACTCTCTAGGATCTTGGTTATAGTATAGGCTGTGTGAGAGGATTCAACCACCAGTAGGTTGTCTCTTCCATTGTAGAGGTGAGTTCCTGTTGTATGGTTGAAGGGATTCAGTTACAAGTTAACTGAATACTCTCTTGACATGAGACAAACCTCATGAATTCCAACATTTGGAACCACTAATCAGTGGAGAATAACCAGGAAGTTGAATAAATCTCATAGGAGTTGTGAGTAAGAAGATATCCCACTTTCTATCCAGATGATTCCAGATTAGCCTGTTCGGACATATGGCAATATCTTCATGATTCTTATCAAACCAGGATGAACCACGATCTAAGAAGCTTTATTTGGAACCACTAATCAGTGGAGAATAACCAGGAAGTTGAATAAATCTCATAGGAGTTGTGAGTAAGAAGATATCCCACTTTCTATCCAGATGATTCCAGATTAGCCTGTTCGGACATATGGCAATATCTTCATGATTCTTATCAAACCAGGATGAACCACGATCTAAGAAGCTTTATTTGGAACCACTAATCAGTGGAGAATAACCAGGAAGTTGAATAAATCTCATAGGAGTTGTGAGTAAGAAGATATCCCACTTTCTATCCAGATGATTCCAGATTAGCCTGTTCGGACATATGGCAATATCTTCATGATTCTTATCAAACCAGGATGAACCACGATCTAAGAAGCTTTATTTGGAACCACTAATCAGTGGAGAATAACCAGGAAGTTGAATAAATCTCATAGGAGTTGTGAGTAAGAAGATATCCCACTTTCTATCCAGATGATTCCAGATTAGCCTGTTCGGACATATGGCAATATCTTCATGATTCTTATCAAACCAGGATGAACCACGATCTAAGAAGCTTTATTTGGAACCACTAATCAGTGGAGAATAACCAGGAAGTTGAATAAATCTCATAGGAGTTGTGAGTAAGAAGATATCCCACTTTCTATCCAGATGATTCCAGATTAGCCTGTTCGGACATATGGCAATATCTTCATGATTCTTATCAAACCAGGATGAACCACGATCTAAGAAGCTTTATTTGGAACCACTAATCAGTGGAGAATAACCAGGAAGTTGAATAAATCTCATAGGAGTTGTGAGTAAGAAGATATCCCACTTTCTATCCAGATGATTCCAGATTAGCCTGTTCGGACATATGGCAATATCTTCATGATTCTTATCAAACCAGGATGAACCACGATCTAAGAAGCTTTATTTGGAACCACTAATCAGTGGAGAATAACCAGGAAGTTGAATAAATCTCATAGGAGTTGTGAGTAAGAAGATATCCCACTTTCTATCCAGATGATTCCAGATTAGCCTGTTCGGACATATGGCAATATCTTCATGATTCTTATCAAACCAGGATGAACCACGATCTAAGAAGCTTTATTTGGAACCACTAATCAGTGGAGAATAACCAGGAAGTTGAATAAATCTCATAGGAGTTGTGAGTAAGAAGATATCCCACTTTCTATCCAGATGATTCCAGATTAGCCTGTTCGGACATATGGCAATATCTTCATGATTCTTATCAAACCAGGATGAACCACGATCTAAGAAGCTTTATTTGGAACCACTAATCAGTGGAGAATAACCAGGAAGTTGAATAAATCTCATAGGAGTTGTGAGTAAGAAGATATCCCACTTTCTATCCAGATGATTCCAGATTAGCCTGTTCGGACATATGGCAATATCTTCATGATTCTTATCAAACCAGGATGAACCACGATCTAAGAAGCTTTATTTGGAACCACTAATCAGTGGAGAATAACCAGGAAGTTGAATAAATCTCATAGGAGTTGTGAGTAAGAAGATATCCCACTTTCTATCCAGATGATTCCAGATTAGCCTGTTCGGACATATGGCAATATCTTCATGATTCTTATCAAACCAGGATGAACCACGATCTAAGAAGCTTTATTTGGAACCACTAATCAGTGGAGAATAACCAGGAAGTTGAATAAATCTCATAGGAGTTGTGAGTAAGAAGATATCCCACTTTCTATCCAGATGATTCCAGATTAGCCTGTTCGGACATATGGCAATATCTTCATGATTCTTATCAAACCAGGATGAACCACGATCTAAGAAGCTTTATTTGGAACCACTAATCAGTGGAGAATAACCAGGAAGTTGAATAAATCTCATAGGAGTTGTGAGTAAGAAGATATCCCACTTTCTATCCAGATGATTCCAGATTAGCCTGTTCGGACATATGGCAATATCTTCATGATTCTTATCAAACCAGGATGAACCACGATCTAAGAAGCTTTATTTGGAACCACTAATCAGTGGAGAATAACCAGGAAGTTGAATAAATCTCATAGGAGTTGTGAGTAAGAAGATATCCCACTTTCTATCCAGATGATTCCAGATTAGCCTGTTCGGACATATGGCAATATCTTCATGATTCTTATCAAACCAGGATGAACCACGATCTAAGAAGCTTTATTTGGAACCACTAATCAGTGGAGAATAACCAGGAAGTTGAATAAATCTCATAGGAGTTGTGAGTAAGAAGATATCCCACTTTCTATCCAGATGATTCCAGATTAGCCTGTTCGGACATATGGCAATATCTTCATGATTCTTATCAAACCAGGATGAACCACGATCTAAGAAGCTTTATTTGGAACCACTAATCAGTGGAGAATAACCAGGAAGTTGAATAAATCTCATAGGAGTTGTGAGTAAGAAGATATCCCACTTTCTATCCAGATGATTCCAGATTAGCCTGTTCGGACATATGGCAATATCTTCATGATTCTTATCAAACCAGGATGAACCACGATCTAAGAAGCTTTATTTGGAACCACTAATCAGTGGAGAATAACCAGGAAGTTGAATAAATCTCATAGGAGTTGTGAGTAAGAAGATATCCCACTTTCTATCCAGATGATTCCAGATTAGCCTGTTCGGACATATGGCAATATCTTCATGATTCTTATCAAACCAGGATGAACCACGATCTAAGAAGCTTTATTTGGAACCACTAATCAGTGGAGAATAACCAGGAAGTTGAATAAATCTCATAGGAGTTGTGAGTAAGAAGATATCCCACTTTCTATCCAGATGATTCCAGATTAGCCTGTTCGGACATATGGCAATATCTTCATGATTCTTATCAAACCAGGATGAACCACGATCTAAGAAGCTTTATTTGGAACCACTAATCAGTGGAGAATAACCAGGAAGTTGAATAAATCTCATAGGAGTTGTGAGTAAGAAGATATCCCACTTTCTATCCAGATGATTCCAGATTAGCCTGTTCGGACATATGGCAATATCTTCATGATTCTTATCAAACCAGGATGAACCACGATCTAAGAAGCTTTATTTGGAACCACTAATCAGTGGAGAATAACCAGGAAGTTGAATAAATCTCATAGGAGTTGTGAGTAAGAAGATATCCCACTTTCTATCCAGATGATTCCAGATTAGCCTGTTCGGACATATGGCAATATCTTCATGATTCTTATCAAACCAGGATGAACCACGATCTAAGAAGCTTTATTTGGAACCACTAATCAGTGGAGAATAACCAGGAAGTTGAATAAATCTCATAGGAGTTGTGAGTAAGAAGATATCCCACTTTCTATCCAGATGATTCCAGATTAGCCTGTTCGGACATATGGCAATATCTTCATGATTCTTATCAAACCAGGATGAACCACGATCTAAGAAGCTTTATTTGGAACCACTAATCAGTGGAGAATAACCAGGAAGTTGAATAAATCTCATAGGAGTTGTGAGTAAGAAGATATCCCACTTTCTATCCAGATGATTCCAGATTAGCCTGTTCGGACATATGGCAATATCTTCATGATTCTTATCAAACCAGGATGAACCACGATCTAAGAAGCTTTATTTGGAACCACTAATCAGTGGAGAATAACCAGGAAGTTGAATAAATCTCATAGGAGTTGTGAGTAAGAAGATATCCCACTTTCTATCCAGATGATTCCAGATTAGCCTGTTCGGACATATGGCAATATCTTCATGATTCTTATCAAACCAGGATGAACCACGATCTAAGAAGCTTTATTTGGAACCACTAATCAGTGGAGAATAACCAGGAAGTTGAATAAATCTCATAGGAGTTGTGAGTAAGAAGATATCCCACTTTCTATCCAGATGATTCCAGATTAGCCTGTTCGGACATATGGCAATATCTTCATGATTCTTATCAAACCAGGATGAACCACGATCTAAGAAGCTTTATTTGGAACCACTAATCAGTGGAGAATAACCAGGAAGTTGAATAAATCTCATAGGAGTTGTGAGTAAGAAGATATCCCACTTTCTATCCAGATGATTCCAGATTAGCCTGTTCGGACATATGGCAATATCTTCATGATTCTTATCAAACCAGGATGAACCACGATCTAAGAAGCTTTATTTGGAACCACTAATCAGTGGAGAATAACCAGGAAGTTGAATAAATCTCATAGGAGTTGTGAGTAAGAAGATATCCCACTTTCTATCCAGATGATTCCAGATTAGCCTGTTCGGACATATGGCAATATCTTCATGATTCTTATCAAACCAGGATGAACCACGATCTAAGAAGCTTTATTTGGAACCACTAATCAGTGGAGAATAACCAGGAAGTTGAATAAATCTCATAGGAGTTGTGAGTAAGAAGATATCCCACTTTCTATCCAGATGATTCCAGATTAGCCTGTTCGGACATATGGCAATATCTTCATGATTCTTATCAAACCAGGATGAACCACGATCTAAGAAGCTTTATTTGGAACCACTAATCAGTGGAGAATAACCAGGAAGTTGAATAAATCTCATAGGAGTTGTGAGTAAGAAGATATCCCACTTTCTATCCAGATGATTCCAGATTAGCCTGTTCGGACATATGGCAATATCTTCATGATTCTTATCAAACCAGGATGAACCACGATCTAAGAAGCTTTATTTGGAACCACTAATCAGTGGAGAATAACCAGGAAGTTGAATAAATCTCATAGGAGTTGTGAGTAAGAAGATATCCCACTTTCTATCCAGATGATTCCAGATTAGCCTGTTCGGACATATGGCAATATCTTCATGATTCTTATCAAACCAGGATGAACCACGATCTAAGAAGCTTTATTTGGAACCACTAATCAGTGGAGAATAACCAGGAAGTTGAATAAATCTCATAGGAGTTGTGAGTAAGAAGATATCCCACTTTCTATCCAGATGATTCCAGATTAGCCTGTTCGGACATATGGCAATATCTTCATGATTCTTATCAAACCAGGATGAACCACGATCTAAGAAGCTTTATTTGGAACCACTAATCAGTGGAGAATAACCAGGAAGTTGAATAAATCTCATAGGAGTTGTGAGTAAGAAGATATCCCACTTTCTATCCAGATGATTCCAGATTAGCCTGTTCGGACATATGGCAATATCTTCATGATTCTTATCAAACCAGGATGAACCACGATCTAAGAAGCTTTATTTGGAACCACTAATCAGTGGAGAATAACCAGGAAGTTGAATAAATCTCATAGGAGTTGTGAGTAAGAAGATATCCCACTTTCTATCCAGATGATTCCAGATTAGCCTGTTCGGACATATGGCAATATCTTCATGATTCTTATCAAACCAGGATGAACCACGATCTAAGAAGCTTTATTTGGAACCACTAATCAGTGGAGAATAACCAGGAAGTTGAATAAATCTCATAGGAGTTGTGAGTAAGAAGATATCCCACTTTCTATCCAGATGATTCCAGATTAGCCTGTTCGGACATATGGCAATATCTTCATGATTCTTATCAAACCAGGATGAACCACGATCTAAGAAGCTTTATTTGGAACCACTAATCAGTGGAGAATAACCAGGAAGTTGAATAAATCTCATAGGAGTTGTGAGTAAGAAGATATCCCACTTTCTATCCAGATGATTCCAGATTAGCCTGTTCGGACATATGGCAATATCTTCATGATTCTTATCAAACCAGGATGAACCACGATCTAAGAAGCTTTATTTGGAACCACTAATCAGTGGAGAATAACCAGGAAGTTGAATAAATCTCATAGGAGTTGTGAGTAAGAAGATATCCCACTTTCTATCCAGATGATTCCAGATTAGCCTGTTCGGACATATGGCAATATCTTCATGATTCTTATCAAACCAGGATGAACCACGATCTAAGAAGCTTTATTTGGAACCACTAATCAGTGGAGAATAACCAGGAAGTTGAATAAATCTCATAGGAGTTGTGAGTAAGAAGATATCCCACTTTCTATCCAGATGATTCCAGATTAGCCTGTTCGGACATATGGCAATATCTTCATGATTCTTATCAAACCAGGATGAACCACGATCTAAGAAGCTTTATTTGGAACCACTAATCAGTGGAGAATAACCAGGAAGTTGAATAAATCTCATAGGAGTTGTGAGTAAGAAGATATCCCACTTTCTATCCAGATGATTCCAGATTAGCCTGTTCGGACATATGGCAATATCTTCATGATTCTTATCAAACCAGGATGAACCACGATCTAAGAAGCTTTATTTGGAACCACTAATCAGTGGAGAATAACCAGGAAGTTGAATAAATCTCATAGGAGTTGTGAGTAAGAAGATATCCCACTTTCTATCCAGATGATTCCAGATTAGCCTGTTCGGACATATGGCAATATCTTCATGATTCTTATCAAACCAGGATGAACCACGATCTAAGAAGCTTTATTTGGAACCACTAATCAGTGGAGAATAACCAGGAAGTTGAATAAATCTCATAGGAGTTGTGAGTAAGAAGATATCCCACTTTCTATCCAGATGATTCCAGATTAGCCTGTTCGGACATATGGCAATATCTTCATGATTCTTATCAAACCAGGATGAACCACGATCTAAGAAGCTTTATTTGGAACCACTAATCAGTGGAGAATAACCAGGAAGTTGAATAAATCTCATAGGAGTTGTGAGTAAGAAGATATCCCACTTTCTATCCAGATGATTCCAGATTAGCCTGTTCGGACATATGGCAATATCTTCATGATTCTTATCAAACCAGGATGAACCACGATCTAAGAAGCTTTATTTGGAACCACTAATCAGTGGAGAATAACCAGGAAGTTGAATAAATCTCATAGGAGTTGTGAGTAAGAAGATATCCCACTTTCTATCCAGATGATTCCAGATTAGCCTGTTCGGACATATGGCAATATCTTCATGATTCTTATCAAACCAGGATGAACCACGATCTAAGAAGCTTTATTTGGAACCACTAATCAGTGGAGAATAACCAGGAAGTTGAATAAATCTCATAGGAGTTGTGAGTAAGAAGATATCCCACTTTCTATCCAGATGATTCCAGATTAGCCTGTTCGGACATATGGCAATATCTTCATGATTCTTATCAAACCAGGATGAACCACGATCTAAGAAGCTTTATTTGGAACCACTAATCAGTGGAGAATAACCAGGAAGTTGAATAAATCTCATAGGAGTTGTGAGTAAGAAGATATCCCACTTTCTATCCAGATGATTCCAGATTAGCCTGTTCGGACATATGGCAATATCTTCATGATTCTTATCAAACCAGGATGAACCACAATCTAAGAAGCTTTATTTGGAACCACTAATCAGTGGAGAATAACCAGGAAGTTAAATAATGTTAGAAATCAAAGAACAGAGTGAAGAACACAAGAACAAGTGAGAGAGAGAGAGAGGGAGAGAGAGTGACGATTTGGGAGAGAGAGAGTAAAGAAGAGAGAACTATTTCCCTTAATCTGAATGTGTAACATGTTACAATATTTAAAGGCAAGATGCCTTATCAGAAACTATTAAACTAATCTAAGTAAGTACAAGAAATAATAAATAAAGAAGCTGCACAAGGGAGTGAAAGTGACATATCACAAACGGCTCACTCCCTTATTTGGAACATGTGGTCTTTGCTTGTTTTACTTCTTCCTTCTTGTCTCTTTGCCAACGGTCTCCTCTCTTCCTTGGCGACCAAAGGAGAGTTTAAACTTGCCTTGCCTTCTAAGTCACTCCAGGTTACTCTTTGATAACTTGTATGGCAAGGTTTTACTTCAGCTCGGATCTGCTCCACTTTAAATGTCTTCAGCTCCTCTCTTCTTCTCATACATTTATTTCCTTTGTCAATACTCCCCCTCAAGCTTAACCATACAGCATGGTTGAGCTTGGAAACCATGGACACATCCCTCATTAAAAACTTTGTATGCAAAACCCAATGGGACAAAAACACACAAAGGAAAAAGAGTAGATGTTCCATGGCTAAGGGGATCATGAACTGGATAAGTCTATAAGTCCCAATCTTGGATGAATGAACTCACAGACCTTGGTGCTTGCTCCCTTGGTGAAGATATCTGCTAACTGATCTTCACTCCTAGTGTAGCAAGGTAGAATAATCTTCTGTTCCACAGCTTGTCTAACCTTGTGACAATCCACTTCAATATGCTTTGTCCTCTCATGAAACACTGAGTTTGAAGCTATGTGAATGGCTGCCTGGTTATCACAGTGCATGGTGATTGGTGTTGTTGTTTCAATGCCCAAGTCTCTCAGCAGGTTCCTGATCCAAATCAGCTCACTGGTAAGCTTCCTCATGGCTCTATATTCTGCCTCAGCACTTGAACATGATACCACCTTCTGCTTCTTGCTCTTCCAAGTAACCAAATTGCCTCCTATGTGTTGAGATGAAGCAATAAACAGCAGCAAGTGTTGAGATGAAACAAGTTATAAGGAGACATTGATGAAGAGTGCACCTCACGGCAAACACTTAAAGTGATCAAGCGTGACTTGCAAGGCAAGAGATAGACTTATGTGATCAAGTAGTGTAGAGAGTGTGGAGAGGGTCAATAAAGAGGAAGAGAGACGTTGAGAAGGATCACATGTCTGTGAAAGAAGAGATGCGCAGAACAGAGCCTAAGGAACCGTTGTGACCTGTCACTGTCTGTTCTGAGCAACCAGACCTCTCTCCTCAATTGTTTATTAATCCCTGTATTTGCCTCCATTGTTTATTAGTTTATCTCTTGGCAACTTGCCACTCTGTATGTCTTTAAATATCCTGTATCACACTCTGAATTAATTAAGAAATCATTTTCTCTCTTTGTCTCTCTCTCTCTCTCTCTCTCTCTCTCTCTCAATTTCGTTTTTCCTTCTCTCTCTCTTGTTCATCAGTGTTCTTCATTTCTCCAGACACTTATCTCTCTTTGATTCCATAATCTATCAATTCTCACATGGTATCAGAGCCTCAAGCTCTTTGAAACCTCATTTACTTCCGCAAATTCTCTGTGTTTATCTCTATTTTTGGCAAAGTTCATCCTGTTCTTGGGATGTTCTTCAATCTCATTTCCAGAATTTGCCAAAAATAGCAAAGTTCATCCAAAACTCTGTTCTTGATGGAAAAATCAGAGATTCTTATTCCAGTAACCCTTGAGGGTTCTAATTACTTGATATGGTCAAGAGTGGCCAGATTCACCTTGGGAAGTCATGGACTTTGGGACAGCCACATCATGAAGGCTGGAACTTCAAAAAGGATGACTCAAGAAGGCAGTAAGGCTACACGCATGAAGCATGACAACAAGTGGGTTCAAGAAGACCAGCAAGCACTTGGAATCATATACAACTCTCTGTCCCAGCCAATCTTGAAGGCACACTCTCACATTAAAACTGCCAGGAATCTATGGGAGACTCTCCAAGTTGGATATGGAAGTTTATGGGAAAGTCTTCAAGTTGTTTATGAGCAGGACAGGTTTCTTAGCTTACTGCTGCGCCTGGATTCAACCTACAAAAATCTGATAAATTATTTCCTTAGAGAAGGGAAGATACCAGATTTAGAAGAAGCTGAGTTCTTTAGAAGTCAACCAGATGGATATGAGCTCAAGGAGTTTGAGCATCCAGTGACTCAAGGAAGAACCATGTACTCAGCGCTCAGTGGTGACTCCACTAAAGAAGAATGGTGGAGAAGTGAAACTGGCACAACCAACCCTGATGGTCCAGCAACCAGGAGAGACTTTGATCTCTTTATCAAAGCTGCCCAATCCCTTATCTCATCCAAGAAGGCTGGTATATCATCTCCTGACTCTAAACCCATTATTATAGATTCAGGAGCTAGTCATCACATGATTAGTGATAGGAACTTGATTAGTGATATCCAGCCTGCCACTGGAAATGTTCTGATAGCTAATGGTGATAAGGTGAAGATAGAAGGGATAGGGAATCTTAGGTTGTTTGATAGGGAATCAACTGCCTTATATATGCCTAAGTTTACATCTAACCTGTTATCTGTGAGGAGAGCTACTGTTGATCTGAGTTGTCAGGTTGTCTTCAGACCAGATGAGGTTGAGTTTCAAGATTTAAAGACAGGGCAGGTTATTGGCAGGGGTCACAGCCATCAGGAGTTGTATCATCTCCAGAAGACTCAACTAGCTGAATCTTCATCTCGTTGCTTGGTCAGTACATCTGCTGGGATTGAGAGCACTATATGGCATGCTAGATTGGGGCATCCGCACACTAGAGCATTAAATCTAATGCTTCCTGGAGTGGTGTTTAAAAATGATGAGTGTGAAGCATGTATCTTGGGGAAGCATTGCAAGACAGTATTTCCAAGGTCAAGCACGATCTATGAGAAGTGCTTTGATTTGGTTCACTCTGATGTGTGGACTGCACCCTGTATGTCCAGAGAAAATCACAAGTACTTTGTTACCTTCATTGATGAGAAGTCCAAGTACACGTGGGTAACACTGATCCAGTCTAAGGACAGAGTCTTGGAAGCTTTCAAGAATTATCATGCTCATGTCACCAACCACTTCAATGCTAAGGTGAAGATTCTCAGGTCAGATAATGGTGGAGAGTACACAAGTGGAGCTTTCAAGCAATTTTTATCTCAACAAGGGATTATTCACCAGACTAGCTGTCCTTATACTCCTCAGCAAAATGGAATTGCTGAGAGAAAGAACAGGCATCTTATGGAGGTGGCTAGATCAATGATGTTCCACATGAGTGTTCCAAAACGGTTCTGGAGTGATGCTGTGGTTTCTGCTTGTCACCTGATCAACAGAACCCCAACTAGAGTTCTCAATGACATCTCACCTTATGAAGTCCTCAACAAGAGCAAGCCATCTCTGGATCACATGCGGGTGTTTGGATGTATCTGCTTTGTACTGGTACCAGGAGGGCAGAGGAACAAGCTTGATGCTAGAAGCACAAAGGCAGTGTTCATTGGGTATTCTCCTCACCAGAAAGGCTACAAGTGTTATGTACCAGAGACCAGGAGGGTCTTAATCTCACGAGATGTCAAGTTCATGGAGTCTAGAAGTTACTATGATGGGAAGAATTGGGAAGATTTGGAGAATTTATCCCAACCTACTTCAGATAGAGCTGATAGTCTCAGAAGAGTAATGGAGAGTCTTGGCATCAGTGTACCTATTGAGAGGACAGCTGGAGTACAAGAAACAGTATCAGTACAACCAGGATTGGGAAGTGATAATGAGAATACAGAAATCACTCATCTTGATCCTGAGGGGGACAATCAAGCTGAACAACATCAAGAGGATGTTTCAGCAATTCATGATCAAGCTGAGAATCATGTGCAAGAGGAACAACATCATAGTACTCAAGAGGAGCCAGTGGTGAGTTCAAGCCAGCAGAATAGTGGATCAGTGATACCTGAAGAAGGTCCAATAAACCCACAATTAAGAAGAAGTGCTAGGATCAAGCAACCAGCATCAAACTGGAAGAACAACCGGGTCTACTTCAACTCCCAAGCTGTAGCACATCCTATACAAGCAGTGTGCTCTCTAGCTCAATATCCTCAAGAGCATGTGGTGTTTATTGGGGAGTTGGATCAAGAGTACATCCCAAGGTCCTATGAAGAAGCTATGGAACATGCTGAATGGAGAGAATCAGTGGGAAGTGAGACTAGTGCCATGATCATCAATGATACATGGTATGAAGCAGAGTTACCCAAAGGCAAGAGGGCAGTAACAAGCAGGTGGATCTTCACAATCAAGTACAATGCTGATGGTACAGTAGAGAGGCGTAAGACAAGGCTGGTAGCAAGAGGTTTCACTCAGACCTATGGAGAGGATTATCTAGACACCTTTGCGCCAGTAGCCAAGCTGCACACCATAAGGATAGTCCTGTCTTTGGCAGTAAATCTAGAGTGGGATCTATGGCAGATGGATGTGAAGAATGCTTTCCTACAAGGAGAGTTGGAAGATGAAGTTTACATGAAGCCACCTCCTGGTCTAGAGCATCTGGTGAAACCTGGAAATGTACTTAGGCTGAAGAAAGCCATTTATGGCTTAAAACAATCACCAAGGGCTTGGTATCACAAGCTAAGAACCACACTCAATGGGAGAGGTTTTGTGAAGTCTGAAGCTGATCACACATTGTTTACACTGACCAGCAAGAAGGGGATCATTGTGATCTTGGTGTATGTGGATGATATCATCATCACAGGAAGTGATAAAGAAGGGATACATCTAACCAAGGTCTTTCTCAAGTCAGCATTTGACATCAAGGATCTAGGAGAGCTCAAATACTTTCTGGGAATTGAGATATGCCGATCTCAAGAAGGACTATTCTTATCCCAAAGAAAGTATACACTGGATCTTCTAAAGGAGGCTGGTGATCTAGGAGGCAGAGCAGCAAAAACACCACTAGAAGATGGGTACAAAGTGATGCGTGAGGGGGAGATTGATAACCAGCCATACACTGATGTCAAGCACTATAGGAGAATGGTTGGGAAGCTTATCTACCTCACCATAACCAGACCAGATGTGTGTTTTGCTGTCAACCAAGTAAGCCAACACATGCAAGCTCCAAAGATGCACCATTGGAATATGGTGGAGAGGATACTAAGGTACCTAAGAGAGGCACCAGGACAAGGAGTATGGATGGGATGCAACAAGAGTACTGAGATAGTAGGCTATTGTGATGCTGATTGGGCAGGAGATAGGGTTGATAGGAGATCAACCACTGGTTACTGCACATTCATTGGAGGCAACTTGGTGACTTGGAAGAGCAAGAAGCAAAAGGTTGTGTCATGTTCAAGTGCTGAAGCTGAATATAGAGCCATGAGGAAGCTTACAAGCGAGTTGATTTGGATCAAGGGGTTGCTGAAAGATTTGGGAATTGAAGCTACAACACCAATCACTATGCATTGTGATAATCAGGCGGCCATACATATTGCCAGCAACTCTGTCTTCCATGAAAGAACCAAACACATTGAAGTTGATTGCCATAAGGTGAGGCAAGCTGTTGAGCAGAGGATCATCCTCCCATGTTACACCAGAAGTGAAGACCAGCTGGCTGATATCTTCACCAAAGCTGCAAGTTCTAAGGTCTGCGAGTTCATTCATTCAAAGCTTGGACTTGTGGATCTTTCATCTCAGTGATCCCCTCTCCATGAAGTGTTCTACTCTTTCCTTGATATGTTTTTGTCCCACTGGGTTTTGCATATCAAGGTTTTAATGAGGGAATGCTTCATGGTCTTCCAAGCTTGACTTGTTCCACATGGTCAAGCTTGAGGGGGAGTGTTGAGATGAAGCAATAAACAGCAGCAAGTGTTGAGATGAAACAAGTTATAAGGAGACATTGATGAAGAGTGCACCTCACGGCAAACACTTAAAGTGATCAAGCGTGACTTGCAAGGCAAGAGATAGACTTATGTGATCAAGTAGTGTAGAGAGTGTGGAGAGGGTCAATAAAGAGGAAGAGAGACGTTGAGAAGGATCACATGTCTGTGAAAGAAGAGATGCGCAGAACAGAGCCTAAGGAACCGTTGTGACCTGTCACTGTCTGTTCTGAGCAACCAGACCTCTCTCCTCAATTGTTTATTAATCCCTGTATTTGCCTCCATTGTTTATTAGTTTATCTCTTGGCAACTTGCCACTCTGTATGTCTTTAAATATCCTGTATCACACTCTGAATTAATTAAGAAATCATTTTCTCTCTTTGTCTCTCTCTCTCTCTCTCTCTCTCTCTCTCAATTTCGTTTTTCCTTCTCTCTCTCTTGTTCATCAGTGTTCTTCATTTCTCCAGACACTTATCTCTCTTTGATTCCATAATCTATCAATTCTCACACTATGAAGGTGCAATAGCCAGTAGTAGACCTCCTGTCCACTCTATCACCAGCCCAATCTGCATCACATACCCTACAATCTCTGTGCTCTTGTTGCAACCCATCCAAACACCTTGACCAGGAGCCTCCCTTAGGTATCTCAAGATCCTCTCCACCATGTTCCAATGGTGAACCTTTGGTGCTTGCATATGCTGGCTCACTTGGTTGACAGCAAAGCAGATGTCTGGCCTTGTGATGGTGAGATAGATCAGTTTTCCCACCATTCTTCTATAGAGTTTGAAGTCTCCAAATGGTGTATCTTCAAACTCCCCCTCACGCAATATCTTGTAACCCTCTTCAAGTGGTGTCTTGGCTACTCTTCCACCAAGCTCTCCTGCCTCATTTAAAAGATCAAGTGTGTACTTCCTTTGGCATAAGAAAAGCCCCTCTTTAGAGCGGCATATTTCTATCCCAAGAAAGTACTTAAGCTCTCCCAAATCTTTAATATCAAATGAGGATTTAAGAAATGCTTTAGTTGAAATTATACCTTCCTTGTTGCTGCCAGTGATGATAATATCATCAACATAGATGAGGATTACAACAATGCCTTGCTTGCTGGTGAGAGTGAAGAGAGTATGGTCAGATTCTGATTTCACAAACCCTCTTCCATTAAGGGTTGTGCTAAGCTTGTGATACCAGGCTCTTGGTGATTGCTTCAATCCATAGATTGCCTTCTTCAATCTAAGTACATTTCCTGGTTTGACCATGTCTTCCATTCCTGGTGGTGGTCTCATGTAGACTTCATCTTCTAATTCTCCTTGAAGAAATGCATTCTTGACATCCATTTGCCAGAGATCCCATTCCAAGTTAACAGCCAAGGAGAGAACAACTCTTATGGTGTGAAGCTTAGCCACTGGTGCAAATGTATCCAAATAGTCTTCTCCATAGACTTGAGTGTACCCTCTTGCAACCAGCCTTGTCTTCTTCCTTTCTGGTTGTCCATTTGCTTTGTACTTGATAGTGAAGAGTAGGCGACTTGTTACTGCCTTCTTGCCTTTTGGAAGTTGAGTTTCAAACCATGTATCATTCTTGATCATAGCTCCTATCTCATCTCCCACTGATTCTCTCCACTCATCTAGTGCCATTGCTTCCTCATAGGTCTTTGGTATGTAAGCTTCATCTAGGTGGGTGATAAATGCCACATGTTCTTCTGGAAAGTATGCCAAGGA
Organism: Raphanus sativus; assembly: GCF_000801105.2. Classification (NCBI taxonomy): domain Eukaryota; kingdom Viridiplantae; phylum Streptophyta; class Magnoliopsida; order Brassicales; family Brassicaceae; genus Raphanus; species Raphanus sativus. Next base: position 67,667 of record NW_026615352.1, on the reverse strand, counting down.
GCAGACTGCTTGAGTAGGATGAGCCACTGCATTGGAGTTGAAGTACACTCTAGTGCTGGTCCAGTTTGATGGATCCTTCCTCACCCTAGTACTTCTTCTCAATGGTTGAATCTGCTCTTCTACCACTGCTTCTTCCTGACCTTGATCACCATCAGATTCTGCTCCATCTTGATCATGTGTTGATGCTGAATCATTTGCTGGTGTTGATTCATGCTCACTGCCTCCCTCAGGATCAAGATGGACTGGCTCACAACTGGTACTGGTTCTGATTCATCATCATGCTCAGCAGCTGGTGTAGAGGCTGATGGTGCTGGTACTGGCGCCACACTACTTTGAGGTAGGCTGATTCCCAAACTCTCCATAATGGTTCTCAGGTTGTTTGCTCTATCAGATGGTCCTTGTGAGAGATCCCTAAGGTTTTCCCAGCTCTTCTCATCATAGTACCCCTTTGATTCCACAAACTTGACATCCCTTGAGACCATAACTCTTCTTGAATCTGGAATATAGCACTTGTACCCTTTCTGTGTGTGAGTATAGCCTATGAACATTCCTTGACACTCTTGGCTTCCAGCTTATTTCTCTGTTCTCCTGGTGTCAAGACATAGCACACACAACCAAACACACGCAAGTGATCTAATGGAGGTGTGATTTTGTTTAATACCTGAAAGGGAGAGACATCTTTGAGAACTTTGGTGGGAATCCTGTTGATCAGATAGCAAGCTGTGATCACAGCATCTCCCCAAAACCTCTTTGGAACATTTGTATGAAACATCATGCTCCTTGCAACCTCCATAAGATGTCTATTCTTCCTCTCAGCAACTCCATTTTGTTGTGGTGTGTATGGGCAGCTTGTTTGATGAATGATGCCATGCTTTGCTAGGTGTTGTTTAAAGGCATTGCTAGTATACTCCCCACCATTATCAGACCTAAATATTTTGATCTTGGAATTGAAATGGTTAGTTACATAGTTTTGGAAGTTAATAAAAGCTTCTAAAAACTCTATCTTTGCTTTTAATCAGTGTGAGCCAAGTGTATTTTGATTTCTCATCTATGAATGTCACAAAATATTTATGGTTTTCTCTAGATGCACAAGGGGCAGTCCACACATCAGAATGCACTAGATCAAAACAATTTTCATAAACAGTCATAGATTGAGGAAAAACAGATTTGCAATGTTTGCCAAGAATACAAGCCTCACAAGATTCATTCTGAAAAGATAAATTAGGTAACAATAAGCTTAAAGCTCTAGCATGGGGATGGCCTAATCTAGCATGCCATAACACATTACTAGCTAAAACAGAATTCAAAGCAGTAGATAAATCTGATAGATTGGTATCTTCAAGCAAGTAAAGCTCTCCCTTGCTCACACCTTTTCCCAGCATCTTACTGGTCTTAATATCCTGAAAACAAACATCATTAGGACTGAAAATAACATTGCAATCCAGGTCATTAGTAACTCTTTTAACAGATAACAAATTTGATGTGAAGGCAGGCATATAAAAAGCTTGAGAATTTTTGTTAAACAAGTTCAGATTTCCTACTCCCTCAATTGGAATTCTATCACCATTTGCAATCACAACACTACCTAGAGCAGGTTTAATATCACTAATCAGTCTAGCATCCCTAATCATATGGTGAGAAGCTCCTGAATCAATGATTAAAGGCCTAGCAGTGTGAGAAGCATTGTGTATAGAATTTAAAGCATTAATACTTTGGTTACCAGAATTTGCATTGAGGGCTTTGATCAAGGCCTCAATGTCTGACTTCCTGATGAATGCATCATCATGAGATGGCTGAGACATGGCGTGAGAGGTGGAGCCACCAGTATGTGCTGTAGAGACCAAGGCTCTCCCATCATCTCCTATGCGCATGGAGTTTGATGCTGGATGCTCTTGGGCTCTTGCTTCATGTGCTCTGGCCTGGCTGTACTTGTTAGCTGAGACAGGCCTGAGATGGGGATGGAGAATCCAGCAGTTGGTCTTGGAGTGTCCACTCTTCTTGCAATGCTCACAAGACACTGCCTTATCTCCTCCTCCTCTTGGTTTATAGTAAGCCTTGTTAGCTGATGTACTCTCCATCTTCTCAGCTTTGTGTGCCATGGATAACTCTCCTTTTCCACCACCAAAGAGTCCATCTGAGCCTATCTCCTTTTGTAGTTGAGCACACACTTCATCATAGCTTGGAAGCTCCTTGTCTCTTAGTATGTGCCTAACAACATCAGTGAAGCTTGGACTGAGTGTGAGAAGTAGTCCAAAGACTTTGTCTTGCTCACGCCTAGCTTCAAGTGCCTCAGGGTCATTGGTACTTGGCCTTAGCATCTCTAGCTCAGACCATAGCTGGCTGTACTTCCCAAGATGTTTGGTGAAGTCTCCTTCTTCTTGCTGCAAATTGTTGATGGCTCTCTTCACTTCATAGATTCTGGTGAGGTTTGAAGTGTTGCCATAAACCTTTTGCAAAGTATCCCACAACTGTTTTGGAGTTGTGCAGTGACAGTAAGTGTCCATAAGTGGACCATCAAGAGAGCTATGCAAGATAGACAGCACCATGAGATCTTCCTGAGCCCATTTGCCTTCATCTACCACTACAATCTCCTTGCCATCTTCTCCTTGGGTGATTTGCTTTGGTGCTGAGCTTGAAGTCACATGCTGCCAAAGTCCTCTTCCTCCAAGGGCTGTCATGGTCATCCTAGACCATGTAATGTAGTTTCCTGGTCCCTTGAGTGTGACTGGAATCTTCACATGGTGGTAGCTCTCCATCTTCTATAATAGGCGCCAAACTAGATTTGAATTTTCAAGTCTGGTTTTGAGATAAAACAACTCTGTAACTGAGAGAGCTCAAGTTTGAAACAAGATAAACTCTCAAAGAAATAGAAGTAGGGACAGAGAAGAGTGAGCACAACCAAAAGAATTCAAGAACACTCAAGAACACTCAAGAACACAGATTTATTATCCACTGGATAAAAGAAATCTGAAGAGAGAAATGAGAAAATAAATTGCTGAATAGAAAGACAGAGATAGAATAGAGTAATTTGCGGAAGTGAAATAGGTTCTCAAGAGCTTATAGCTCTGATACCATGTTAGAAATCAAAGAACAGAGTGAAGAACACAAGAACAAGTGAGAGAGAGAGAGAGGGAGAGAGAGTGACGATTTGGGAGAGAGAGAGTAAAGAAGAGAGAACTATTTCCCTTAATCTGAATGTGCAACATGTTACAATATTTAAAGGCAAGATGCCTTATCAGAAACTATTAAACTAATCTAAGTAAGTATAAGAAATAATAAATAAAGAAGCTGCACAAGGGAGTGAAAGTGACATATCACAAACGGCTCACTCCCTTATTTGGAACATGTGATCTTTGCTTGTTTTACTTCTTCCTTCTTGTCTCTTTGCCAACGGTCTCCTCTCTTCCTTGGCGACCAAAGGAGAGTTTAAACTTGCCTTGCCTTCTAAGTCACTCCAGGTTACTCTTTGATAACTTGTATGGCAAGGTTTTACTTCAGCTCGGATCTGCTCCACTTTAAATGTCTTCAGCTCCTCTCTTCTTCTCATACATTTATTTCCTTTGTCAATATCTTCATGATTCTTATCAAACCAGGTTGAACCACGATCTAAGAAGCTTTATTTGGAACCACTAATCAGTGGAGAATAACCAGGAAGTTGAATAAATCTCCTAAGTGTTGTGAGCAAGAAGATATCCCACCTTGGTGCGACCTGGAGCAGCTTCAAACTCATGTTCTGGAAGCTAATCCATGTACCAGAAAGGAAATGGGTCATAGCAAGACCTAGTGGGCTTATTAGAGAGCTTATTGGCCTGATTCATGAAGTATTGGACCGAGAGAAGTCTATTGGCCTTGATGAGGCCTTTAAAGAGAAAGGAGTGACTATGGACCAGCATGGACGACTAGTATGCAATGTGATTGACCAGGAAATGGATGGGAGGAAGCTGGATAGACAGAAATGAAATGGGAGATCTGCTATGATCAGGAAATGCACTGTTCAAACCGACATGGACGAGAAATGAGTTGGAAATGGAAGATGAAGAACAAGAGCTGGAAAGGGAACCTGATGAGGATCTTTATCATCCAAATGAGCATAAGGAGCAGCTTGGTCGGACCTGGAACAAGATGGATCGAGCCCAAGCAAGATTTGTTCGAAAAAGGCCTTTATCGGCCCAAAAAGTGGAAAGACAAGCCAGCTTGGATTATGATTGGCCCAAGAATATTATGCACGTCCAAGATGGTTTATTTTAAGTTTATTTATGATTTTATTAAGTGTAAACCAATTAGGATTAAGTTTGGTGATTTATAAACCAATTAGCAATAGGATTAGGATATGGTTTTCACTAAACCGATTGGGTTTTGATTTAGGGTTTTCTTTAGCTTAGGATTTCGTTTTCTTCTCTATTATTTATGTAGCCACGAGCCTCCATGTAAACATTAACCATTGATTGAATAAACTGAAGCTTTGTTGGCTCAACAACTGTCTCCTTGGAGACTTTCTTATCATTGTTCTTAGTGAACAACTTTTATCACAATAAGAAGAGTGATCTTCTGTGATTCATCCAGACACCAAGCAGGGTGAACCTGTGTCTCAGGAGTAGCAAAACATCTTTAGAGCAGCTCATAGTTCTAAGGAGAAGACCATCTCCATCACCTTTCATCCACCCACGCCCCCTTCAAGTGATCCAGGGAGAGACAGCCTATCCAGGGCCGTACCAAGTGGTATCAGAGCCACTTGAAGGTTAGGGTTTGAAGTTTTAACCTAGGAGCACGAAATTTAGTAGTTTACAAGCATCTTTGATGGCTAGATATGAAGAAAAGCTCACAATTCCATCCTTCTATGGAGAATTTGATCCAGATACATACCTAGGTTGGGAAAAGAAGATGGACTTAATTATTAAGTGTCAGGGGTATACAGCAGAGAGGCAAGTTCAGCTAGCAACTACTGGATTATCTGGATATGCACTTGATTGGTGGTATCAGCTTGCTAACCATAGGAGACACACTGGAGAGTTTCAAGTCTCTTCTTGGTTTGAGATGAAGGCTGTCATGAAGAAAAGGTTTGTAGCCAAGAAGTATGGTCAACTTGATCTGGAAAGGTTACAGAGCCAATCAAGGTCAGTTAGGGCACGCCCTAGAGCATCCAGAGATGAGAAAAAGGTCTGTTATGGTCGTGGAGATCAAAAGAAAAGTGATCAATTTGGTTACTTGCACAGCCAACAATTCCAAGATGTAAACAGGCAAGAGATACAAGAAGCAGTCAATGCTTTAGTACAAGATCAGCAAAGGAGGCCAGATTATGATACAATTAAACCCCCTGCCATACAACCACCTGAAGGAGACAAACAACTAGTTGATAAGTTTGGTTCCTGGTCTACTCAACAGATCATCAGCAAGAACACAAAACAAACTTCTCTTAAGCCAGTCTCAAAACCAGTTACAAAGGTTCCTGAGAGTGCACAAGAACCAGCCACTCCTTGTCAAGGAGATTACTTGGATAATCATCTGAAACAAGAGGAGATATCATCAGTTACATGTGATCACGTGCCTGGTCAAAACCAAGCTGAAGAAGGAGTGCTTAATGGATCACCTAAAGCTCATGAATTTGCAATTACATCTGTGGTTGAAAAAGGTGATATCATTGAATCTTTTTCTTGTGATCTACTGACCAAACCTATTGTATGGTTTAAGACCAGCATAGTGGAGCATCTGAGGTTTGTTATGGGGCTGCAACACCTTGTTTTTGAACCAGGAGGAAACTTGTGTTTACATCAAAGCATCAACAACAATATGATCCAAAAAGCAGCAGCAGTGAAGGTTGATTTGGAAGGGTTATTGCATGAGCAGGAAGAACCAACGTCAGTTTCTGGTTTCTCTAAGGTTATATTACTTGCCAAGAAGTCTAGGATCAAGGCTTGTTCTGGGTATCAGTGGAGAGAAGCTCAATCAGAAGCCATCAGATCTGAGACAAACAAGGACCATAAATTGCTTGCTCTATGTGTTGCTTGTAAGAAGCTCTGTCCAGTGAAGTATCTAGGATGTGTGAAGGTTTTGGGAAGCTTTGTCTTTGAGCCTGGAGGGGAGATAAACGTGAACAAGAGCTTTAACAACACCCTGACACAAGAAGAAACAAAGAAGCTGAGATTGGACAGTACATTCATCCTTAAAGAACAAGATTTGAGGACAAATCTTTTTAAAGGAGGAGGGAATGGTGCGACCTGGAGCAGCTTCAAACTCATGTTCTGGAAGCTAATCCATGTACCAGAAAGGAAATGGGTCATAGCAAGACCTAGTGGGCTTATTGGAGAGCTTATTGGCCTGATTCATGAAGTATTGGACCGAGAGAAGTCTATTGGCCTTGATGAGGCCTTTAAAGAGAAAGGAGTGACTATGGACCAGCATGGACGACTAGTATGCAATGTGATTGACCAGGAATGGATGGGAGGAAGCTGGATAGACAGGAAATGAAATGGGAGATCTGCTATGATCAGGAAATGCACTGTTCAAACCGACATGGACGAGAAATGAGTTGGAAATGGAAGATGAAGAACAAGAGCTGGAAAGGGAACCTGATGAGGATCTTTATCATCCAAATGAGCATAAGGAGCAGCTTGGTCGGACCTGGAACAAGATGGATCGAGCCCAAGCAAGATTTGTTCGAAAAAGGCCTTTATCGGCCCAAAAAGTGGAAAGACAAGCCAGCTTGGATTATGATTGGCCCAAGAATATTATGCACGTCCAAGATGGTTTATTTTAAGTTTATTTATGATTGGATTATGATTGGCCCAAGCCAGCTTGAATTTTTCACCTAGGAGCACGAAATCTATCAGTTAGGAAGCAGTATTCTATGTCTGGATATGGAGAAGAGTTTACAATTCCATGCTTCTATGGGAAGATTGATACAGAGGCATACTTTGATTGGAAAAGAAGGTGGAGTTTCTCTTTGGACTCCAATACCACACTGAAAAGAAAAAGGTATGTCTAGCAGTCACTGGACTCTGTGGAAGTGCATTCTCATGGTGGCAAAGAGTTTCTCAGACTAGGAGATTTGAAAAAAAATCACAAATTACTTCATGGGTTGAGATGAAGAGCTTGATGAGGAAGAGGTTTGTGTCACAGTGGAAACTTCCTGAAATAAAGCCAGAAGCATCAACAAAGCTTACTACTTTAGAACAGCTTTCCTGTTGGTCTAAACTACCATCAAAACCTGCTGGAAGAAGATCTGTTGTTCCTGTTCTATCACTGAAACAAGAGGAGGAGAAGCTGCAAGCTTCTATATTAGCTTCACCAATAAAACAGATTGAGGAGAGTCATGAAACTGAATCAGAACCAACAACTCTTTGTCTGAAGCTAGAGGAGGAAGTAAAAGTTGCAGAAGCTGAGTGTAGCCACGTGCCTGATCAAACAAAACAAGAAGAAGAAGTTCCTGGAGGGTCATCTAAAGCTCTTGAATTGGTGTTTTCTACTGTTGAGCAAGGTGATAGTTTTAAGAGTTTATCTTGTGAGTTTCTGATCAGACCTATCATATGTCTTCAGCTCAGCATAGTGGAGCATCTGGTGGTTGTTAAGGGCCTGCAACAAGTTGTTTTTGAACCAGGAGGAAGCTTGTGTGTGTTTAGAAAAAGTCACAAAATTCTGGAACAGAAAACAGCAGCCTTCAAGTATGATTTGCAGAGTTCATTCACTCTTAAAGAACAAGATTTGTGGTCAAATCTTTTTGAAGGGAGAGAGGATGGAGTGATCTTAACTAGCTGCAGTAAACATAGAGGAAGAACAGGAGGCAACACATCCTTTATCAGTTTCATAACTGATCAGAACAAGCTGAGAAGAGACAAACAGGAACTGGTGGTGGTTAAAGAGAAGCCAGAACTGGAGGATGAGTATGGGGACAAAACCACACGACCACCTGACCAGAAGAAGGATAAACTGAGAGTACATGGTCTCATGTTCATGTGCAGGACGTGTGTAGCATCATCCAGGAGAGAAGCAGACAGCTTTAAACTCAACAAAGTGGAGGAATCATCTACCTTAGAAGCTATATGCCTTGAGAAAAGTTCCAAGATGTTGTTGAGACATGAAGAAGGATTGCAATACTTTGTGTTTGACCCTGGAGAGATTAGAGAAGTGATCATATCTCCCAAGGCCAGATCATGCAATCTGTTGTTGAGTGATCAAGGTTCTATCATCCAATAGAGCTTGGATTTGAGGACAAATCCTTTTAAAGGAGGAGGGGATGGTGTAGCCATGAGTAGAGGCATTGGAGAGCTGAGTGAGTCTGACGAGGGAGAGCTAGACTTGAGCAGAGAAGAGCCAGACTTGAGCAGAGAAGAGCCAGACGAGCTAGCCAGTGTGTGGAGTGGACCAATTACTAGATCAAGGCTGAGAGAACAAGAGGAGAGGCTCCAAGAGTTAGCAAAATCGTGGGGACTGGTTCAAGACAAGGAGATCAAGATAAACCAGCTTGTTGGTTTAATTTAATTGCAATGTAATGAGTTTTAGTTATTTGGGCTTTATTTAAATTAAACCAAGTCAATTAGGATTTTTAAAATAAACCAATTTCGAAATTGGTTTAGGATTAGGATTAAACTAAATCATTCTGGTTTAGGATTAGGTTAGTTTGGCGTTTCTTTTATTTATCTTGTACGCAGCTTTTGAGAAATCAATCAATCGACATTTTTTTTTATCTTCTTTGTTTTGAGTTTTCTCTCAATTCTGCTGGTGTGTAATATCCAGCCTTGGAGTATCAGGAGACGAGTCATCCCTCTTGTGTCCCACATCAATCCACATACCTTGATACAGATTGAGTCTTTGATTCTCTGTTTGCAAGGATTATCTTCTGTGATCCATCTTAGGCAATACAGGGTGATCCTGTGTCTGTGGAGCAGAAAAGAACATCTTTAGAGCATCACATAGCTCTGAGGAGAAGACCATATTCATCATCTATCATCCACCCACGCCCCCTTCAAGTGATCCAGGGAGAGACAGCCTATCCAGGGCCGTACCACACCTTCTATCCAGATGATTCTAGATTTGCCTGTTCGGACATATGCCATTATCTTCATGATTCTTATCAAACCAGGATGAACCTGTTAGAAATCTCAAGAACAGAGTGAATAAATCAAGAACAAGTGAGAGAGAGTAAGAGAGAGAGAGTGACGATTTTGATGAGAGAAAAGAAGGAGAACTGTTTCCTTAGATTAATTGTTTGCAATGGTTACAATATTTAAAGACTTTACAATCAGGATGAAGACAAGAAGAATAAGATTAAAGAATGAAGCTGCAAGTCAGGGTGATAGTGACATGACCCAAACGGCTTCTTCCTTAAGTGGAACATGTGATCTTTCCCATATTTAAATTCAACCTTGCAGCCTGAAGCCTCCAACGGATATCTTGACTTCTGACCTCTCTCTCTTGTCGATTTAAATCAATGCCTTGCCTTCCAAACTAAGCTAGGTCTCCTTTGCTTACTTGTAGGTCAAGCATTGTACGGACAAGCTTGTAACACAAGTTTGTATAGATCACAAAGTTCCAGCACGCCCTGATGCTCTTTCTTCTCTCTTCTTCCATTGTTTATGTCTTCATGTCAATACTCCCCCTCAAGCTTTACCATAAGGTATGGTTAAGCTTGGAACTCATGAAGACATCCCTCATTAAAACCTTTTGTGTGAAAACCCAATGGGATAAAAACACACAAAGGAAAAAGAGTAGATGCTTCATGACTTAAGGGGATCATGATCTAGCCAAGTCTATGAGTCCCAATCTTGGATGTATGGACTCACAGACCTTGGTGCTTGCTCCTTTGGTGAAGATGTCTGCTAACTGATCTTCACTTCTAGTGTAGCAAGGTAGAATAATCTTCTGCTCCACAGCTTGTCTAACCTTGTGACAATCCACTTCAATATGCTTTGTCCTCTCATGAAACACTGAGTTTGAAGCTATGTGAATGGCTGCCTGGTTATCACAGTGCATGGTGATAGGTGTTGTTGTTTCAATGCCCAAGTCTCTCAGCAGGTTCCTGATCCAAATCAACTCACTGGTCAGCTTCCTCATGGCTCTATATTCTGCCTCAGCACTTGAACATGATACCACCTTCTGCTTCTTGCTCTTCCAAGTAACCAAATTGCCTCCTATGAAGGTGCAATAGCCAGTAGTAGACCTCCTGTCCACTCTATCACCAGCCCAATCTGCATCACAATACCCTACAATCTCTGTACTCTTGTTGCAACCCATCCAAACACCTTGACCAGGAGCCTCCCTTAGGTATTTCAAGATCCTTTCCACCATGTTCCAATGATGAACCTTTGGTGCTTGCATATGCTGGCTGACTTGATTCACGGCAAAGCAGATGTCTGGTCTTGTAATGGTGAGATAGATCAGCTTCCCAACCATCCTTCTATAGAGTTTGAAATCGCCAAATGGTGTGTCTTCAAACTCCCCCTCACGCAATATCTTGTAACCCTCTTCAAGTGGTGTCTTGGCTACTCTTCCACCAAGCTCTCCTGCCTCATTTAAAAGATCAAGTGTGTACTTCCTTTGGCATAAGAAAAGCCCCTCTTTAGAGCGGCATATTTCTATCCCAAGGAAGTACTTAAGCTCTCCCAAATCTTTAATATCAAATGAGGATTTAAGAAAAGCTTTTGTTGAGATTATACCTTCCTTGTTGCTGCCAGTAATGATAATATCATCAACATAGATGAGGATTACAACAATGCCTTGCTTGCTGGTGAGAGTGAAGAGAGTATGGTCAGATTCTGATTTCACAAACCCTCTTCCATTAAGGGTTGTGCTAAGCTTGTGATACCAGGCTCTTGGTGATTGCTTCAATCCATAGATTGCCTTCTTCAATCTAAGTACATTTCCTGGTTTGACCATGTCTTCCATTCCTGGTGGTGGTCTCATGTAGACTTCATCTTCTAATTCTCCTTGAAGAAATGCATTCTTGACATCCATTTGCCAGAGATCCCATTCCAAGTTAACAGCTAAGGAGAGAACAACTCTTATGGTGTGAAGCTTAGCCACTGGTGCAAATGTATCCAAATAGTCTTCTCCATAGACTTGAGTGTACCCTCTTGCAACCAGCCTTGTCTTCTTCCTTTCTGGTTGTCCATTTGCTTTGTACTTGATAGTGAAGAGTAGGCGACTTGTTACTGCCTTCTTGCCTTTTGGAAGTTGAGTTTCAAACCATGTATCATTCTTGATCATAGCTCCTATCTCATCTCCCACTGATTCTCTCCACTCATCCAGTGCCATTGCTTCCTCATAGGTCTTTGGTATGTAAGCTTCATCTAGGTGGGTGATAAACGCCACATGTTCTTCTGGAAAGTATGCCAAGGAGCAGACTGCTTGAGTAGGATGAGCCACTGCATTGGAGTTGAAGTACACTCTGGTGTTGGTCCATTTGATGGATCTCTCCTCACCCTAGTACTCCTTCTCAATGGTTGAATCTGCTCTTCTACCACTGCTTCTTCCTGACCTTGATCACCATCAGATTCTGCTCCATCTTGATCATGTGTTGATGCTGAATCATTTGCTGGTGTTGATTCATGCTCACTGCCTCCCTCAGGATCAGGATGGACTGGCGTATCAACTGGTACTCTTTATGCATCATCCTCAGCAACTGGTGTAGATGGTGATGGTGCTGGTGATGGTGCTGGTGCTGGTACTGGCGCCACACCACTGATCCCCAAACTCTCCAAATGGTTCTCAGGTTGTTTGCTCTATCAGATGGTCCTTGTGAGAGATCTCTAAGTTTTCCCAGCTCTTCTCATCATAGTACCCCTTTGATTCCACAAACTTGACATCCCTTGAGACCATAACTCTTCTTGAATCTGGAATATAGCACTTGTACCCTTTCTGTGTGTGGGTATAGCCTATGAACATTCCCTTGACACTCTTGGCTTCCAGCTTATTTCTCTGTTCTCCTGGTGTCAAGACATAGCACACACAACCAAACACACGCAAGTGATCTAATGGAGGTGTGATCTTGTTTAATACCTGAAAGGGAGAGACATCTTTGAGAACTTTGGTGGGGATCCTGTTGATCAGATAGCAAGCTGTGATCACAGCATCTCCCCAAAACCTCTTTGGAACATTTGTATGAAACATCATGCTCCTTGCAACCTCCATAAGATGTCTATTCTTCCTCTCAGCAACTCCATTTTGTTGTGGTGTGTATGGGCAGCTTGTTTGATGAATGATGCCATGCTTTGCTAGGTGTTGTTTAAAGGCATTGCTAGTATACTCCCCACCATTATCAGACCTAAATATTTTGATCTTGGAATTGAAATGGTTAGTTACATAGTTTTGGAAGTTGATAAAAGCTTCTAAAACTCTATCTTTGCTTTTAATCAGTGTGAGCCAAGTGTATTTTGATTTCTCATCTATGAATGTCACAAAATATTTATGGTTTTCTCTAGATGCACAAGGGGCAGTCCACACATCAGAATGCACTAGATCAAAACAATTCTCATAAACAGTCATAGATTGAGGAAAAACAGATTTGCAATGTTTGCCAAGAATACAAGCCTCACAAGATTCATTCTGAAAAGATAAATTAGGTAACAATAAGCTTAAAGCTCTAGCATGGGGATGGCCTAATCTAGCATGCCATAACACATTACTAGCTAAAACAGAATTCAAAGCAGTAGATAAATCTGATAAATTGGTATCTTCAAGCAAGTAAAGCTCTCCCTTGCTCACACCTTTTCCCAGCATCTTACTGGTCTTAATATCCTGAAAACAAACATCATTAGGACTGAAAATAACATTGCAATCCAGGTCATTAGTAACTCTTTTAACAGATAACAAATTTGATGTGAAGGAAGGCATATAAAAGGCTTGAGAATCTTTGTTAAACAAGTTCAGATTTCCTACTCCCTCAATTGGAATTCTATCACCATTTGCAATCACAACACTACCTAGAGCAGGTTTAATATCACTAATCAGTCTAGCATCCCTAATCATATGGTGAGAAGCTCCTGAATCAATGATTAAAGGCCTAGCAGTGTGAGAAGCATTGTGAATAGAATTTAAAGCATTAATACTTTGGTTACCAGAATTTGCATTGAGGGCTTTGATCAAGGCCTCAATGTCTGACTTCCTGATGAATGCATCATCATGAGATGGCTGAGACATGGCGTGGGAGGTGGAGCCACCAGTATGTGCTGTAGAGACCAAGGCTCTCCCATCATCTCCTATGCGCATGGAGTTTGATGCTGGATGCTCTTGAGCTCTTGCTTCATGTGCTCTGGCTTGGCTGTACTTGTTAGCTGAGACCGGCCTGAGATGTGGGTGGAGGATCCAGCAGTTGGTCTTGGAGTGTCCACTCTTCTTGCAGTGCTCACAAGATACTGCCTTATCTCCTCCTCCTCTTGGTTTATAGTAAGCCTTGTTAGCTGCTGCACTCTCCATCTTCTCAGCCTTGTGTACCATAGATAACTCTCCTTTTCCACCACCAAAGAGTCCATCTGAGCCTATCTCCTTTTGTAGTTGAGCACACACTTCATCATAGCTTGGAAGCTCCTTGTCTCTTAGTATGTGCCTAACCACATCAGTGAAGCTTGGACTGAGTGTGAGAAGTAGTCCAAAGACTTTGTCTTGCTCACGCCTGGTCTCAAGTACTTCAGGGTCATTGGTGCTTGGTCTTAGCATCTCTAGCTCAGACCATAGCTGACTGTACTTCCCAAGGTGCTTGGTGAAGTCCCCTTCTTCTTGCTGTAAGTTGTTGATGGCTCTCTTCACTTCATAGATTCTGGTGAGGTTTGAAGTGTTGCCATAAACCCTTTGCAAAGTGTCCCACAACTGTTTTGGAGTTGTGCAGTGACAGTAAGTGTCCATAAGTGGACCATCAAGGGAGCTATGCAAGATAGACAGCACCATGAGATCTTCCTGAGCCCATTTGCCTTCATCTACCACTACAATCTCCTTGCCATCTTCTCCTTGGGTGATTTGCTTTGGAGCTGAGCTTGAAGTCACATGCTGCCAAAGTCCTCTTCCTCCAAGGGCTGTCATGGTCATCCTAGACCAGGTAATGTAGTTTCCTGGTCCCTTAAGTGTAACTGGAATCTTCACATGGTTGTAGCTCTCCATCCTTCAAGCTTGGCGCCAAGAAATATTTGAATTTTCAAGGCTGGGTTTGAGAGAAATAAATTCTAGAACTGAAAGGAATCAAGTCCAGAACAGATAAACTCTCAAGAAATAAATATAGGGACAGAGTAGAGTGAGCACAACTCAGAAAAGTGAAGAAAAATTCAAGAACACTCAAGAACACTCAAGAACACTCAAGAACACAGATTTATTACCCACTGGATAAAAGAAATCTGGAGAGTAAAGTGAGAAAATGAAACAGAAAATTAGTAGAGAATGAGTAAACAGAGTGATTTTGCGGAAGAGAAAGGTAATCAGGAGCTTATAGCTCTGATACCATGTTAGAAATCTCAAGAACAGAGTGAATAAATCAAGAACAAGTGAGAGAGAGTAAGAGAGAGAGAGTGACGATTTTGATGAGAGAAAAGAAGGAGAACTGTTTCCTTAGATTAATTGTTTGCAATGGTTACAATATTTAAAGACTTTACAATCAGGATGAAGACAAGAAGAATAAGATTAAAGAATGAAGCTGCAAGTCAGGGTGATAGTGACATGACCCAAACGGCTTCTTCCTTAAGTGGAACATGTGATCTTTCCCATATTTAAATTCAACCTTGCAGCCTGAAGCCTCCAACGGATATCTTGACTTCTGACCTCTCTCTCTTGTCGATTTAAATCAATGCCTTGCCTTCCAAACTAAGCTAGGTCTCCTTTGCTTACTTGTAGGTCAAGCATTGTACGGACAAGCTTGTAACACAAGTTTGTATAGATCACAAAGTTCCAGCACGCCCTGATGCTCTTTCTTCTCTCTTATTCCATTGTTTCATGATTCTTATCAAACCAGGATGAACCACGATCTAAGAAGCTTTATTTGGAACCACTAATCAGTGGAGAATAACCAGGAAGTTGAATAAATCTCATAGGAGTTGTGAGTAAGAAGATATCCCACTTTCTATCCAGATGATTCCAGATTAGCCTGTTCGGACATATGGCAATATCTTCATGATTCTTATCAAACCAGGATGAACCACGATCTAAGAAGCTTTATTTGGAACCACTAATCAGTGGAGAATAACCAGGAAGTTGAATAAATCTCATAGGAGTTGTGAGTAAGAAGATATCCCACTTTCTATCCAGATGATTCCAGATTAGCCTGTTCGGACATATGGCAATATCTTCATGATTCTTATCAAACCAGGATGAACCACGATCTAAGAAGCTTTATTTGGAACCACTAATCAGTGGAGAATAACCAGGAAGTTGAATAAATCTCATAGGAGTTGTGAGTAAGAAGATATCCCACTTTCTATCCAGATGATTCCAGATTAGCCTGTTCGGACATATGGCAATATCTTCATGATTCTTATCAAACCAGGATGAACCACGATCTAAGAAGCTTTATTTGGAACCACTAATCAGTGGAGAATAACCAGGAAGTTGAATAAATCTCATAGGAGTTGTGAGTAAGAAGATATCCCACTTTCTATCCAGATGATTCCAGATTAGCCTGTTCGGACATATGGCAATATCTTCATGATTCTTATCAAACCAGGATGAACCACGATCTAAGAAGCTTTATTTGGAACCACTAATCAGTGGAGAATAACCAGGAAGTTGAATAAATCTCATAGGAGTTGTGAGTAAGAAGATATCCCACTTTCTATCCAGATGATTCCAGATTAGCCTGTTCGGACATATGGCAATATCTTCATGATTCTTATCAAACCAGGATGAACCACGATCTAAGAAGCTTTATTTGGAACCACTAATCAGTGGAGAATAACCAGGAAGTTGAATAAATCTCATAGGAGTTGTGAGTAAGAAGATATCCCACTTTCTATCCAGATGATTCCAGATTAGCCTGTTCGGACATATGGCAATATCTTCATGATTCTTATCAAACCAGGATGAACCACGATCTAAGAAGCTTTATTTGGAACCACTAATCAGTGGAGAATAACCAGGAAGTTGAATAAATCTCATAGGAGTTGTGAGTAAGAAGATATCCCACTTTCTATCCAGATGATTCCAGATTAGCCTGTTCGGACATATGGCAATATCTTCATGATTCTTATCAAACCAGGATGAACCACGATCTAAGAAGCTTTATTTGGAACCACTAATCAGTGGAGAATAACCAGGAAGTTGAATAAATCTCATAGGAGTTGTGAGTAAGAAGATATCCCACTTTCTATCCAGATGATTCCAGATTAGCCTGTTCGGACATATGGCAATATCTTCATGATTCTTATCAAACCAGGATGAACCACGATCTAAGAAGCTTTATTTGGAACCACTAATCAGTGGAGAATAACCAGGAAGTTGAATAAATCTCATAGGAGTTGTGAGTAAGAAGATATCCCACTTTCTATCCAGATGATTCCAGATTAGCCTGTTCGGACATATGGCAATATCTTCATGATTCTTATCAAACCAGGATGAACCACGATCTAAGAAGCTTTATTTGGAACCACTAATCAGTGGAGAATAACCAGGAAGTTGAATAAATCTCATAGGAGTTGTGAGTAAGAAGATATCCCACTTTCTATCCAGATGATTCCAGATTAGCCTGTTCGGACATATGGCAATATCTTCATGATTCTTATCAAACCAGGATGAACCACGATCTAAGAAGCTTTATTTGGAACCACTAATCAGTGGAGAATAACCAGGAAGTTGAATAAATCTCATAGGAGTTGTGAGTAAGAAGATATCCCACTTTCTATCCAGATGATTCCAGATTAGCCTGTTCGGACATATGGCAATATCTTCATGATTCTTATCAAACCAGGATGAACCACGATCTAAGAAGCTTTATTTGGAACCACTAATCAGTGGAGAATAACCAGGAAGTTGAATAAATCTCATAGGAGTTGTGAGTAAGAAGATATCCCACTTTCTATCCAGATGATTCCAGATTAGCCTGTTCGGACATATGGCAATATCTTCATGATTCTTATCAAACCAGGATGAACCACGATCTAAGAAGCTTTATTTGGAACCACTAATCAGTGGAGAATAACCAGGAAGTTGAATAAATCTCATAGGAGTTGTGAGTAAGAAGATATCCCACTTTCTATCCAGATGATTCCAGATTAGCCTGTTCGGACATATGGCAATATCTTCATGATTCTTATCAAACCAGGATGAACCACGATCTAAGAAGCTTTATTTGGAACCACTAATCAGTGGAGAATAACCAGGAAGTTGAATAAATCTCATAGGAGTTGTGAGTAAGAAGATATCCCACTTTCTATCCAGATGATTCCAGATTAGCCTGTTCGGACATATGGCAATATCTTCATGATTCTTATCAAACCAGGATGAACCACGATCTAAGAAGCTTTATTTGGAACCACTAATCAGTGGAGAATAACCAGGAAGTTGAATAAATCTCATAGGAGTTGTGAGTAAGAAGATATCCCACTTTCTATCCAGATGATTCCAGATTAGCCTGTTCGGACATATGGCAATATCTTCATGATTCTTATCAAACCAGGATGAACCACGATCTAAGAAGCTTTATTTGGAACCACTAATCAGTGGAGAATAACCAGGAAGTTGAATAAATCTCATAGGAGTTGTGAGTAAGAAGATATCCCACTTTCTATCCAGATGATTCCAGATTAGCCTGTTCGGACATATGGCAATATCTTCATGATTCTTATCAAACCAGGATGAACCACGATCTAAGAAGCTTTATTTGGAACCACTAATCAGTGGAGAATAACCAGGAAGTTGAATAAATCTCATAGGAGTTGTGAGTAAGAAGATATCCCACTTTCTATCCAGATGATTCCAGATTAGCCTGTTCGGACATATGGCAATATCTTCATGATTCTTATCAAACCAGGATGAACCACGATCTAAGAAGCTTTATTTGGAACCACTAATCAGTGGAGAATAACCAGGAAGTTGAATAAATCTCATAGGAGTTGTGAGTAAGAAGATATCCCACTTTCTATCCAGATGATTCCAGATTAGCCTGTTCGGACATATGGCAATATCTTCATGATTCTTATCAAACCAGGATGAACCACGATCTAAGAAGCTTTATTTGGAACCACTAATCAGTGGAGAATAACCAGGAAGTTGAATAAATCTCATAGGAGTTGTGAGTAAGAAGATATCCCACTTTCTATCCAGATGATTCCAGATTAGCCTGTTCGGACATATGGCAATATCTTCATGATTCTTATCAAACCAGGATGAACCACGATCTAAGAAGCTTTATTTGGAACCACTAATCAGTGGAGAATAACCAGGAAGTTGAATAAATCTCATAGGAGTTGTGAGTAAGAAGATATCCCACTTTCTATCCAGATGATTCCAGATTAGCCTGTTCGGACATATGGCAATATCTTCATGATTCTTATCAAACCAGGATGAACCACGATCTAAGAAGCTTTATTTGGAACCACTAATCAGTGGAGAATAACCAGGAAGTTGAATAAATCTCATAGGAGTTGTGAGTAAGAAGATATCCCACTTTCTATCCAGATGATTCCAGATTAGCCTGTTCGGACATATGGCAATATCTTCATGATTCTTATCAAACCAGGATGAACCACGATCTAAGAAGCTTTATTTGGAACCACTAATCAGTGGAGAATAACCAGGAAGTTGAATAAATCTCATAGGAGTTGTGAGTAAGAAGATATCCCACTTTCTATCCAGATGATTCCAGATTAGCCTGTTCGGACATATGGCAATATCTTCATGATTCTTATCAAACCAGGATGAACCACGATCTAAGAAGCTTTATTTGGAACCACTAATCAGTGGAGAATAACCAGGAAGTTGAATAAATCTCATAGGAGTTGTGAGTAAGAAGATATCCCACTTTCTATCCAGATGATTCCAGATTAGCCTGTTCGGACATATGGCAATATCTTCATGATTCTTATCAAACCAGGATGAACCACGATCTAAGAAGCTTTATTTGGAACCACTAATCAGTGGAGAATAACCAGGAAGTTGAATAAATCTCATAGGAGTTGTGAGTAAGAAGATATCCCACTTTCTATCCAGATGATTCCAGATTAGCCTGTTCGGACATATGGCAATATCTTCATGATTCTTATCAAACCAGGATGAACCACGATCTAAGAAGCTTTATTTGGAACCACTAATCAGTGGAGAATAACCAGGAAGTTGAATAAATCTCATAGGAGTTGTGAGTAAGAAGATATCCCACTTTCTATCCAGATGATTCCAGATTAGCCTGTTCGGACATATGGCAATATCTTCATGATTCTTATCAAACCAGGATGAACCACGATCTAAGAAGCTTTATTTGGAACCACTAATCAGTGGAGAATAACCAGGAAGTTGAATAAATCTCATAGGAGTTGTGAGTAAGAAGATATCCCACTTTCTATCCAGATGATTCCAGATTAGCCTGTTCGGACATATGGCAATATCTTCATGATTCTTATCAAACCAGATGAACCTGTTGAGATGAGTGTATTAAGAGAAGAGAAGAAGTGTTGAGCATATTTGAAGTTGGCACTATTACAGTAACTTTTAGTTACCACAGTAAATAAGAAGTTACTGTAATAGTGAAAGGTGAAAAGAAGTTACCAAGACAAGTAAGAAGAGATGGCGAGTGGTTTGGGTTGGAAGAGAGTCTTACAATAGTGATCAGACCGTTGCTCATTGAGGATAAGGTGAGAGGCGCGCATAGACAGCTTTGGACAGGCTGTAAAGGTCCAAAGCATGTGAGCTCTCTCAGCCTTTCATTTCAAACCAAGCCAACCCGCCATGTTGACTACACATGCTTTGCAGTAGTTACTTGTCTAGGTTCATTTGCGCAAACCCTTGTTTATCTCTTACTATATATTTGTAACCTCAGCTCATTAATAAGATTAAGCAATTCTTGAGTCTCTTTCTCTCTCAGTCTCGAGTTTACTATACACTATTACATCTGGAAATCTATTTCACCAATCTCTGATTCTCTTAGCCTCTTAATCTCTTTCAACCCTTCATAACTACTCAGATTACTAAAAATAATATGGTATCAGAGCCAGGTTGAAGACAATCTGAGTTCGAGAAGACTCTTTGGTGATTCCTAGTGAAGATCCAAAGAGAGGTTTGTGTTCTTGGTGTGTTCTTGCGGTTACTTGTTAAACACTTTTAGTTTCTTTGGTGATTCCTTAGTGAAGATCCAAGGAAAGGTAGTGTTTTTAGTCAGATTCGCGGATAGACTCTAAGATCTTTGAGCTCTTTGGTGATTCCTTAGTGAAGATCCAAAGAGAAACTAGTGTTCTTGTGTTGTGTTCTTGCGGGTAACTTGAAAGCTTGTTCATTTCTCTCGTGTGTGGAGTTGTGAGTACAAGTCTGGGATTGTTGAGTATTGTTTCAGGTGATTACAAGCTCAGGAAGTATTAGTTGAAGTCTAAAGGTGTCGGCTTTCAAGATGGAAGGTGGTGGATACAACAATATGAAGGTTGCGGTTTGCTTCAAGGGAAGCAACTACTTGGTGTGGTCTCGGATGGTGAGAACCACAGTTGGATGCAAGGGTCTCTGGAAGCATATCATACCAGGAGATCCTCCAAAGCTTCTTACTCAAGGAAAAGAGGGAGAAGAAACCTCAAGTGATGCGCTTGAGAAGTGGGAACAAGAAGACATGTTGGTGATGTCAGTTCTCCATGCATCACTTGAGCCAGCTATACTGGAAGCATATAGCTACTGTGAAACAGCCAAGGAGCTGTGGGATACCCTGAAGAAGGTGTATGGCAACACATCAAACCTAAGCCGAGTGTTTGAGATCAAGCAAGCTATCAATCTGCTTGTACAAGAGGATATGGAGTTCACTAAACACTTGGGAAGGTTCAGATCACTCTGGTCCGAGCTGGAAATGTTGAGACCAAGTACTCTAGATGCTGATGAGCTCAACAAGAGAAGAGAGCAAGACAAGGTCTTTGGTTTGCTTCTCACTCTGAACCCGGCATACAATGGTTTGATACTGAAGTTGCTAAGAGAAGATGATCTGCCAGACCTTGAGGAAGTGTGTTCCCGGATTCAAAAAGAGCAAGGCTCTATTGGACTATTTGGGAAGAAGGGAGAGATGTCACTTGCTAACCAAGCGAGTCAAGATGAACCAGGAGAGGGTTACCAAGCTAACAAGGCAGTACAAGGGAAGTATGAGAAGTTCAATGGCAATTGTGATCACTGTAAGAAGCATGGGCATAAGAAGAGTAGCTGCTGGATACTTCATCCGCACTTGAAGCCAGCTAAGTTCATGAAGGACAAAGAAGCAAGGGCTCATATGTCCGAGAGCTCAAGTGGAGGATCAAGTGGAGCTGGTACTAGCAAGGGTAAGGAAGTGGCTATGCAGGATACTGGTGGTGATGGCAAGTCCCTGGTGGCCTATTCTGGTGCTCCTACCATCCGCAGCAACCCTTGTGATGATTACATCAAGAAATCCGACCTTGATGCAATCATAAAACACTTCAAGGATCATGGTAACTTTGGTAATGACTTTGGTTATTCTTTTGGTGCTAGGATGGTAGATAATCCTGTGGAAATGAGTAGCATTGATAGCATTGTTTCTAGTATTGCTAGTCTTGCTAGGACTGATCATATTCATTCTTTCAAGCCTTCTAGCATCCTTGCTCTCATTGCTAAATCTTGTGCATCAAAGCCATTGATAGTTGATTCTGGTGCATCTCATCACATGATAAGTGACACTAAGTTGATTAAGAACATTCTCCCTCATTCTGGTCATGTGATGATTGCTAATGGTGATAGGATTCCTATTAAAGGAATAGGAAGTCTCAAGCTGTTTGATAAAGAGTCTCAAGCTCTTTATATGCCTGATTTTGCTTCAAATCTTTTATCTGTTAAGAGATGTGCTACTGATTTGCAATGTAATGTTATCTTTAGCCCTGATGATGTGAAGTTTCAGGATATTAAAAGCAGCAAGATGATTGGAAAAGGAGTGACCAAGGGTGACTTGTATTTGCTTGAAGATCTTGCTCCTGTTTCAAATTATAGCTGCTCGTTTACTACTATTTCTGCTTCTGGTTTGAGTAAAAATGCATTGTGGCATGCTAGACTAGGACACCCTCATAATAAGGCTTTTAAACTGATGTTGCCAGGTGTTTCTTTTGAGAATAATGATTGTGAAGCTTGTATTTTAGGCAAGCATTGTAAAACTGTCTTTCCAAACTCTTCTACTGTTTATGAGAAATGTTTTGATCTTATTCATTCTGATGTTTGGACTGCTCCTTGCTTGTCTAGAGATTCTCATAAGTATTATGTCTCTTTTATTGATGAAAAATCCAAATACACCTGGCTAACACTCATTCCAACCAAAGATAGGGTGCTTGATGCATTTAAAAATTTTCAAGCTTATGTAACTAACCAATATCATGCCAAGATTAAGATTTTCAGGTCTGATAATGGAGGAGAGTACACTAGCAATGCATTCAAGCAACACCTATCCACTCATGGAATCTTGCATCAAACGAGTTGTCCCTATACACCACAACAGAATGGTGTAGCTGAAAGGAAGAATAGACATCTCATGGAGGTGGCAAGGACACTGATGCTTCAGTCTAAAGTGCCTAAGAGGTTTTGGAGTGATGCTGTGACTACAGCATGCTATCTGATCAACCGAACTCCTACACTGGTCTTGAAAGGGCAGGCTCCTTTTGAGGTATTAAACCAATACAAACCTACCTTGGAGCATATGAGAGTGTTTGGATGTTTGTGCTATGTGATGGTGCCTAGTGAAATGAGGAACAAGCTAGAAGCTAGAAGTATGAAGGCAATGTTTGTGGGATATTCATCCTCACAAAAGGGTTACAAGTGCTATGATCCTGACACAAGAAGAGTGTTAGTATCAAGAGAAGTGAAGTTTATAGAAGAAAGGGGTTACTATGAGGAGCAGAATCAGGAAGATTTGAAGGATCTTACCTCAGATAGAGCTTCTACATTGAGAACCATCTTAGAGGGTCTTGGAATCCACATGTCCCAAGATCAGCCTCGAGAATCAACAACAAGAACACCACCAAGAGATCAAGCAGTGGGTCAAACAACTTCCAACCTTGATCATGTGGGGGGAGAGAGTTCAAGTGGTCCAAGTGGAGATGAGAGCTCGGGTGGTTCTCATGACCAAGGTGTGGAAGCTAGTAATGGAACTGAAGAGAGTCAGCCAGTAACTAGGGAAGAGAGTGGTGAAGCATCTGGTGAGAGTGTACAAGACAGTGTACAAGAACAAGAGCAACAAGCCGAGCCAGTATCACAAGATGCCTCACCACCAGCTTTGAGAAGGAGTACAAGGGTCAAGAGGGATGCTTCTAACTGGGTAAACACGAGAGTGTACTACAATGCCCAGGCTGTGGAGCATCCTTCTCAGGCTGTGTGCTCCTTTGCTCAATATCCAGAAGAGCATTGTGCCTTTCAAGTAAGCTTGGATGAGAGTTATGTTCCAAGAAGCTATGAAGAAGCAATGCTTATACAAGAATGGAGAGACTCAGTCAATGCTGAAGCAGATGCCATGATCAAGAATGATACATGGTATGAGAGTGCTTTACCAAAAGGCAAGAGGGCTGTGTCTAGTAGATGGATCTTTACTATCAAGTATCTTCCAAATGGGAAGATAGATAGGCGCAAGACAAGACTGGTGGCAAGAGGGTTCACTCAAACATATGGAGAAGACTACATTGATACATTTGCACCAGTAGCCAAGCTTCACACCATCCGAGTAGTCTTATCATTGGCAGTGAACCTTGAGTGGGATCTTTGGCAAATGGATGTCAAGAATGCTTTTCTACAAGGAGAACTAGAGGATGAAGTGTATATGTTGCCACCACCTGGTCTTGAGCATCTAGTGAAGAAGGGAAATGTCTTGAGACTAAAGAAAGCAATCTATGGCCTCAAGCAATCTCCTAGAGCTTGGTACCACAAATTAAGCACAACCTTGAATGGTAGAGGCTTCAGGAAGTCAGAACTTGATCATACTCTCTTCACATTGGTTACACCCTCAGGTATCATTGTAATCCTTGTGTATGTAGATGATATTATCATTACTGGTTCTGATAAAACAGGTATCAAGGCAACTAAGGAGTTTCTTAAATCTGTTTTTGACATTAAAGACTTAGGAGAGATGAAGTACTTCCTTGGTATTGAGTTGTGTAGAGCCAAGGAAGGATTGTTTATCTCTCAAAGGAAATATACACTTGATCTCTTGAAAGATGCAGGTGCATATGGAGGCAAGGTGGCTAAGATGCCTATGGAGGATGGGTACAAGGTCCCACGTGAGGGGGAGATTGAAGATAGCAAGCTCTTCCATGATCCAAAGCTTTATAGAAAGCTTGTTGGTAAGTTAATCTACTTGACAATCACTCGGCCTGATATATGTTTTGCTGTGAATCAGGTAAGCCAGCATATGCAAGCTCCAAAGGAGCATCACTGGCGCATGGTGGAAAGACTATTGATGTATCTGAATGGTACACAAGGTCTTGGAGTTTGGATGGGTTGCAACAAGAGTACAGAGGTGGTGGGCTATTGTGATGCCGATTGGGCAGGAGATAGAGCTGATAGAAGATCAACCACTGGCTATTGTACTTTCATTGGTGGGAACTTGGTTACTTGGAAGAGTAAGAAGCAGAAGGTGGTCTCATGTTCTAGTGCTGAAGCCGAGTACAGAGCCATGCTGAAGCTAACCAATGAGCTTGTATGGATCAAGGGGATTCTGAAGCATCTAGAGATTGATCAAGCTACACCAATGACCATGCATTGTGATAACCAAGCAGCTATTCACATTGCATCCAACTCAGTGTTCCATGAGAGGACCAAGCACATTGAGGTTGATTGCCACAAGGTCAGGCAGATGATTGTACTTGGAGTGATCTTACCATGCTACACAAGAAGTGAAGATCAGTTAGCTGATGTGTTCACTAAGGCTGCGAGACAGAAGACAATGGAGTCCATCCATATCAGGTTGGGCCTCATTGATTTGAGCAAGAGGAGCTGATCCCCTTAGCTATGAGGTCTTCACTCTTTTTCCCTCATCAAGGTTTTGTCCCAATGGGTTTTCCTTGGTGAGGTTTTTAATGAGGAAGATCTCATGGCTTTCCAAGCTTGACTTGTTCCATATGGTCAAGCTTGAGGGGGAGTGTTGAGATGAAGTGGTAATAAGAGAAGAGAAGAAGTGTTGAGCATATTTGGAGTTGGCACTATTACAGTAACTTTTAGTTACCATAGTAAATAAGAAGTTACTGTAATAGTGAAAGGTGAAAAGAAGTTACCCGGGCAAGTGAGAAGAGATGGCAAGAGCTTTGGACTAAAGGAGAGGCTTTGAATAGTGATCAGACCGTTGAGTCTTGTGTGAAGGAAGAGAGGCGCGCATACAGCTTTGGACAGGCTGTAAAGGTCCAAAGCATGTGAGCTCTCTCAGCCATACAATTCAAACCATCCAGCCTTGCCATGTTGACTCCACATGCTTAGTATAGTAATCTGTCTAGGTTCATTTGCGCAAACCCTTGTTTCCTCTCTTACTATATATTTGTAATCTCAGCTCATTAATAAGATTAAGCAATTCTTGAGTCTCTTTCTCTCTCAGTCTCGAGTTTACTATACACTATTACATCTGGAAATTTATTTCACCAATCTCTGATTCTCTTAGCCTCTTAATCTCTTTCAACCCTTCATAACTACTCAGATTACTAAAAATAATATGAACCACGATCTAAGAAGCTTATTTGGAACCACTAATCAGTGGAGAATAACCAGGAAGTTGAATAAATCTCATAGGAGTTGTGAGTAAGAAGATATCCCACTTTCTATCCAGATGATTCCAGATTAGCCTGTTCGGACATATGGCAATATCTTCATGATTCTTATCAAACCAGGATGAACCACGATCTAAGAAGCTTTTATTTGGAACCACTAATCAGTGGAGAATAACCAGGAAGTTGAATAAATCTCGAGAGAGTTGTGAGTAAGAAGATATCCCACTTTCTATCCAGATGATTCCAGATTAGCCTGTTCGGACATATGTCAATATCTTATGATTCTTATCAAACCAGGATGAACCACGATCTAAGAAGCTTTATTTGGAACCACTAATCAGTGGAGAATAACCAGGAAGTTGAATAAATCTCATAGGAGTTGTGAGTAAGAAGATATCCCACTTTTATATCCAGATGATTCCAGATTAGCCTGTTCGGACATATGGCAATATCTTCATGATTCTTATCAAACCAGGATGAACCACGATCTAAGAAGCTTTATTTGGAACCACTAATCAGTGGAGAATAACCAGGAAGTTCAATAAATCTCATAAGTGTTGTGAGCAAGAAAATATCCCACCTTCTATCTAGATGATTCTAGATTTGCCTGTTCGGACATATGTCATTATCTTCATGATTCTTATCAAACCAGGATGAACCACGATCTAAGAAGCTTTATTTGGAACCAATAATCAGTGGAGAATAACCAGGAAGTTGAATAAATCTCATAGGAGTTGTGAGTAAGAAGATATCCCACTTTCTATCCAGATGATTCCAGATTAGCCTGTTCGGACATATGTCAATATCTTCATGATTCTTATCAAACCAGGTTGAACCTGGTGCAGCCCTGAATGGCTGTCTCTCCCTGGATCTCTTGTAGGTGGGTAGTTGCTTGGATAATCCTTGCAAACAGAGAATCAAAGACTCAATCTGCTTCAAGGCTTGTGGATAGATGATAGATGATGATGAACTTTGCTAAAGAGCTATGGATTGCTCAGAAGCTGTTTTGCTACTCAAAGACACAGAATCACCCTGTATTGTCTAAGATGGATTCACAAGAAAATCCTTCCTTTAAGTGAGGTCAATGTTCTTAAGCTGAACAGAGAAAGCAAGAGACTTTGAAACAACTTGTATGAAAGTTTTTAGATTAAAAGTTGAATGAGTTTCAAAGCAAGCTGCTTAGAACTCTTAAACAATGTCGACAGAAATCAAAAGAAAACCCTAGGCTTAAACCAGATGGTTTAATCCTAATCCTAATACTAATAAGCCACGAAATTGGTTTGATTTAAAGTCCTAATCTACCCAAAACCTGGTTTAATTGTTTTTGGTTTAAATTAAATAAAAAGCCCAATAACCAGAAACATTACAATTTAATTAAATTGAACCAACAGGCTGGTTTGTCTTGGTTATCTCCCTTGGAACTCTCAGCCACGTTATTGACTAAGTGTAAGAGCCTCCTCTCTTGTGCTTTCAGCCTTGATCTAGTCACTGGTCCAATCCACACACTTGCTGGATTACTTGGTATCTCTCTCTGGTTCTGGTTCTGGTCTTGGTTCTCCTCATCAGTAGCCTCCTCATCAGTGTCACTCAGCTTCTCCTCAAGGTCTCTGGTCATGGCTACACCATCCCCTCCTCCTTTAAAAGGATTTGACCTCAAATCCAAGCTCTGTATGATGATAGAACCCTGATCACCCAACACCAGAGTGCATGATATGGCCTTGAGAGATATCCTCACTTCTCTAATCTTTCCAGGGTCAAATACAAAGCTCTGCAATCCTTTCTCATGTCTCAATAACATTTTGGAACTCTTCTCAAGGTAGGTACCTTCAAAGGCAGATGATTCCTCCTCTTTGTTGAGTTTGAAGCTGACTGCTCCTCTCCAGGATGTTAGAAATCTCAAGAACAGAGTGAATAAATCAAGAACAAGTGAGAGAGAGTAAGAGAGAGAGAGAGTGACGATTTTGATAAGAGAAAAGAAGGAGAACTATTTCCTTGATTAATTTTGTGCAATGGTTACAATATTTAAAGACAATGAGAATAGAAACAAGACAAAGAGAATAGATTAAACAATGTTGCTGCTGGTCAGGATGAAAGAGACAGGTCTCCAACGGTTCTCTTCCTCTCTCTCCTCAAAGTAGAACATTTGACTTTAACCATTTAAATACTCCCACTTGCCTTGCTCTTTGCCAACGGTTTGATTGACCAATTCACTTGCCTTGGCGAGTTTAAACTTAAACTTGCCTCCTTTCTTTTCCTTGTAGCACAAGTCTTGTATAGAGTAAACACCAAGTTCTCTTCTCTACAAGCCTGATGCAACTCTTTTCTCTTCTGTCTCCATGTATTTATTTCCTTTGTCAATACTCCCCCTCAAGCTTAGCCATACAGAATGGATGAGCTTGGAAACCATGAACACATCCCTCATTAAAACCTTTGTGTGAAAAACCCAATGGGACAAAAACACACAAAGGAAAAAGAGTAGATGTCTCATGGCTAAGGGGATCATGATCTGGACAAGTCTATGAGCCCCAATCTTGGATGAATAGACTCACAAACTTTGTTGCTTGCTCCTTTGGTGAAGATATCAGCTAGCTGGTCTTCACTTCTAGTGTAGCAAGGTAAGATGATCTTCTGCTCCACTGCTTGTCTAACCTTGTGACAATCCACTTCAATATGCTTTGTCCTCTCATGGAACACTGAGTTTGAAGCTATATGAATGGCCGCCTGGTTATCACAGTGCATGGTGATTGGTGTTGTTGTTTCAATGCCCAAGTCTCTCAGCAGGTTCCTGATCCAAATCAGCTCACTGGTCAGCTTCCTCATGGCTCTATATTTTGCCTCAGCACTTGAACATGATACCACCTTCTGCTTCTTGCTCTTCCAAGTAACCAAATTGCCTCCTATGAAGGTGCAATAGCCAGTAGTAGACCTCCTGTCCACTCTATCACCAGCCCAATCTGCATCACAATACCCTACAATCTCTGTGCTCTTGTTGCAACCCATCCAAACACCTTGACCAGGAGCTTCCCTTAGGTATCTCAAGATCCTCTCCACCATGTTCCAATGGTGAACCTTTGGTGCTTGCATATGCTGGCTCACTTGGTTGACAGCAAAGCAAATGTCTGGTCTTGTGATGGTGAGATAGATCAGCTTCCCCACCATTCTTCTATAGAGTTTGAAGTCTCCAAATGGTGTATCTTCAAACTCCCCCTCACGCAATATCTTGTAACCTTCTTCAAGTGGTGTCTTGGCTACTCTTCCACCAAGCTCTCCTGCCTCATTTAAAAGATCAAGTGTGTACTTCCTTTGGCATAAGAAAAGCCCCTCTTTAGAGCGGCATATTTCTATCCCAAGGAAGTACTTAAGCTCTCCCAAATCTTTAATATCAAATGAGGATTTAAGAAAAGCTTTAGTTGAAATTATACCTTCCTTGTTGCTGCCAGTGATGATAATATCATCAACATAGATGAGGATTACAACAATGCCTTGCTTGCTGGTGAGAGTGAAGAGAGTATGGTCAGATTCTGATTTCACAAACCCTCTTCCATTAAGGGTTGTGCTAAGCTTGTGATACCAGGCTCTTGGTGATTGCTTCAATCCATAGATTGCCTTCTTCAATCTAAGTACATTTCCTGGTTTGGCCATGTCTTCCATTCCTGGTGGTGGTCTCATGTAGACTTCATCTTCTAATTCTCCTTGAAGAAATGCATTCTTGACATCCATTTGCCAGAGATCCCATTCCAAGTTAACAGCCAAGGAGAGAACAACTCTTATGGTGTGGAGCTTAGCCACTGGTGCAAATGTATCCAAATAGTCTTCTCCATAGACTTGAGTGTACCCTCTTGCAACCAGCCTTGTCTTCTTCCTTTCTGGTTGTCCATTTGCCTTGTACTTGATAGTGAAGAGTAGGCGACTTGTTACTGCCTTCTTGCCTTTTGGAAGTTGAGTTTCAAACCATGTATCATTCTTGATCATAGCTCCTATCTCATCTCCCACTGATTCTCTCCACTCATCTAGTGCCATTGCTTCCTCATAGGTCTTTGGTATATAAGCTTCATCTAGGTGGGTGATAAACGCCACATGTTCTTCTGGAAAGTATGCCAAGGAACACACTGCTTGAGTAGGATGAGCCACTGCATTGGAGTTAAAGTACACTCTAGTGCTGGTCCAGTTTGATGGATCCTTCCTCACCCTAGTACTTCTTCTTAATGGTTGAATCTGCTCTTCTACCACTGCTTCTTCCTGTCCTTGATCACCATCAGATTCTGCTCCATCTTGATCAGGTGTTGATGCTGAATCATTTTCTGGTGTTGATTCATGCTCACTGCCTCCCTCATGATCAAGATGGACTGGCTCAACAACTGGTGCTGTTTCTACATCAGGCTCAGCAGTTGCTGGTGTAGATGGTGATGGTGATGGTGCTGGTACTGGCGCCACACTACTTTGAGGTTGGCTGATTCCCAAGCTCTCCATAATGGTTCTCAAGTTGTTTGCTCTATCAGATGGCCCTTGTGAGAGATCTCTAAGGTTTTCCCAACTCTTCTCATCATAGTACCCCTTTGATTCCACAAACTTGACATCCCTTGAGACCATAACTCTTCTTGACTCTGGAATATAGCACTTGTACCCTTTCTGTGTGTGAGTATAGCCTATGAGCATTCCCTTGACACTCTTGGCTTCCAGCTTATTTCTCTGTTCTCCTGGTGTCAAGACATAGCACACACAACCAAACACACGCAAGTGATCTAATGGAGGTGTGATCTTGTTTAATACCTGAAAGGGAGAGACATCTTTGAGAACTTTGGTGGGGATCCTGTTGATCAGATAGCAAGCTGTGATCACAGCATCACCCCAAAACTTCTTTGGAACATTTGTGTGAAACATCATGCTCCTTGCAACCTCCATAAGATGCCTATTCTTCCTCTCAGCAACTCCATTTTGTTGTGGTGTGTATGGACAGCTTGTTTGATGAATAATGCCATGCTTTGCGAGGTGTTGTTTAAAGGCATTGCTAGTATACTCCCCACCATTATCAGACCTAAAGATTTTGATCTTGGAATTGAAATGGTTAGTTACATAGTTTTGGAAGTTAATAAAAGCTTCTAAAACTCTATCTTTTCTTTTAATCAGTGTGAGCCAAGTATACTTTGATTTCTCATCTATGAATGTCACAAAATATTTATGGTTTTCTCTAGATGCACAAGGGGCAGTCCACACATCAGAATGCACTAGATCAAAACAATTCTCATAAGCAGTCATAGATTGAGGAAAAACAGATTTGCAATGTTTGCCAAGAATACAAGCCTCAC
The DNA here is from genome assembly GCF_000801105.2 of Raphanus sativus. NCBI lineage: Eukaryota > Viridiplantae > Streptophyta > Magnoliopsida > Brassicales > Brassicaceae > Raphanus > Raphanus sativus. The sequence goes on along the minus strand of NW_026615352.1, from coordinate 36,538 downwards.
AAGATTCATTCTCAAAAGATAAATTAGGCAACATTAAGCTTAAAGCTCTAGAGTGTGGATGGCCTAATCTAGCATGCCATAACACATTACTAGCTAAAACAGAATTAAAAGCAGTAGATAAATCTGATAGATTGGTATCTTCAAGCAAGTACAGCTCTCCCTTGCTCACACCTTTTCCCAGCATCTTACTGGTCTTAATATCCTGAAAACAAACATCATTAGGACTGAAAATAACATTGCAATTCAGGTCATTAGTAGCTCTTTTAACAGATAATAAATTTGATGTGAAGGCAGGCATATAAAAAGCTTGAGATTCTTTGTTAAACAAGTTCAGATTTCCTACTCCCTCAATTGGAATTCTATCACCATTTGCAATTACAACACTGCCTAGAGCTGGTTTAATATCACTAATCAGTCTAGCATCCCTAATCATATGATGAGAGGCTCCTGAATCAATGATTAAAGGCCTAGCAGTGTGAGAAGCATTGTGCATAGAATTTAAAGCATTAATACTTTGGTTACCAGAATTTGCATTGAGGGCTTTGATCAAGGCCTCAATGTCTGACTTCCTGATGAAAGCATCCTCATGTGGTGGGTGAGACATGGCGTGAGAAGTAGAGCCTCCAGTGTGAGTAGTGTTGAGATGAGAGGCTTAAGTGAAGAGAAGATGAGACTAAGTAAGAGATGAGGTTTCTACACTATTTGGGAGTTTGGGCAAATAGAGAATAGTGAATAGTGAATGCACACTATTCACTATTACAATAGTTACCACAGTGACAATGGTAACTAAGTAAGAAGAGGTAAAGTGATGCAAAGACACCAAGTGGTGTAGAAGGTTAGGCTGCGCCTCTATGGTTTGAATCACAAACCATATGACCGTTGAGGGAAGAAGGAAGAGGCGCGCATACAGGCTGTCATGGTCTGGAAAGTAAAAGGCATCTAGTCAAGATGCCAAAGCATGTGGTGCACCTGATTGGCTGAGCTTTGTGCTGCGCATACCTTATCCTTGACTACACATGCTTACTACAGTTCCTAAGTGTCGAAACCCTTGTATTAGTCTCTCTATATATTTGTAAACCTCTCATCAATAATAATCTATGCAAGTTAAGTCTCTTTTCTCTCTAATCTTAGTCACTATGCACTATTAAATCTAAGAACATTTCTTGACACTTTAGTCTCTTAATCTCTTTCAATCTTCTTTAATCCTTATCAATACTCAGATTATACAAAATAATATGGTATCAGAGCCAGGTTGAAAGAAATCTGAGTTCGTTTGATCTCTTTGGTGATTCCTTGTGAAGATCCAAAGAGAAGTGTTCTTGAGGGTTGAAGATCAAGTCGGGTTTGAGCTCAAGTTTGTTTCTTTGTGGTGTGAGGAGTTTCTTTGCACAAGTTTGGTTCGGGAAAGCTTAGTAGAAGGTTGTGGATTCAAGTCTGGTTGGTGAGAAGCGGTTTCAAGATCTACAACACAAGTTCAAGTAAGATACAAGACAAAAGGTTTCATCTTGCAACATGGAGAGTGGGATGAACTACAACAACATGAAGATTGCGGTTTGTTTCAAGGGAACAAACTATTTGGTGTGGTCTCGGATGGTGAGAACCACGATTGGGTGTAAGGGACTTTGGAAACATATCATACCAGGGTAGCTCCAAAGCCAAAGCTCATTACACAAGGAGAAGATGGAGAAGAAGCTCCGGATGAAGCCATGGAGAAATGGGAGCAAGAGGACATGCTGGTGATGTCTGTTCTACACGCATCACTCGATCCACCCATACTGGAAGCATACAGCTACTGTGAGACAGCTAAGGAGTTGTGGGATACTCTCAAGAAGGTGTATGGCAATACATCAAACCTTAGCCGAGTGTTTGAGGTGAAGCATGCCATCAATCACTTAGTTCAAGAAGACATGGAGTTCACTAAGCACTTGGGAAGGTTTAGATCACTATGGTCTGAACTAGAGATGCTGAGGCCGAGCACAACTGATGCTGATGAGCTAAACAAGAGAAGGGAGCAAGATAAAGTCTTTGGCTTGCTACTTACATTGAACCCGGTCTACAATGGCTTGGTAATGAAGTTGTTAAGAGAAGATAACCTCCCGGATCTTGAAGAAGTGTGTGCTCGGATTCAAAAGGAACAAGGGTCCATAGGGCTGTTCAGCAAGAAGGGTGAGCTATCATTGGCAAATCAAGCCACACAAGGAGAGCTAGGAGAAGCTGCTCAAGCAAACAAAGCTGCGCATGGAAAGTATGAGGAGAGGAAGTTCAATGGAACCTGTGATCACTGCAAGAAGCAAGGACATAAGAAGAGTCAGTGTTGGATTCTCCATCCACACATGAAGCCAGCCAAGTTCTTGAAGGATCGCGAGGCAAGAGAAAGGGCAAACATGTCTGATGGTTCAAATGGTGGACCAAGTGCAGCAAGTACCAGCAAGAACCATGAGATGATGGAGGGGCAAGACAGTGGGAATGGCAAGTCTCTAGTGGCTTACTCGGGCACTCCTACCATCCGCAACAACCATGAGCAAGAGTACCTCAAGAAATCTGACCTTGATGCTCTCATAAAGCTTTTCAAGGATCATGGTAACTTTGGTAACACTCTTGAGTACTCTTTTGGTGCTAGGTTGATAGAATCTCCTATGGAGATCATGAGCATTGATAGGATGCATCCGAGTGTAAAAGAAATGCATAATCATCCTGTGTTTGCTAGTATTGCTAAGACTGATCATGCATTGAAACCATCTAGTATCCTTGCTCTTATTGCTAGTTCTCATGCTGCTAAGCCCTTGATAGTTGATTCTGGTGCATCCCATCATATGATTAGTGATACTAAGTTGATCAAGGACATTCTCCCATACAGTGGTCATGTGATGATAGCAAATGGTGATAGGATTCCTATTAAAGGAATAGGAAGTCTCAAGCTGTTTGATAAAGAGTCTAAAGCTCTTTATATGCCTGATTTCACTTCAAATTTATTATCTGTCAAGAGATGTGCTACTGATTTACAATGCAATGTGATCTTTAGCCCTGATGATGTGAAGTTTCAGGATATTAAAAGCAGCAAGTTGATTGGAAAAGGAGTGACCAAGGGTGATTTGTATTTGCTTGAAGATCTTGCTCCTGTTTCCAACTTTAGCTGCTCGTTTACATCTTTTCCCACTTCTAGTTTGAGTAAAAATGCATTGTGGCATTCTAGACTAGGACACCCTCATAATAAGGCTTTTAAACTGATGTTGCCAGGTGTTTCTTTTGAGAATAATGATTGTGAAGCTTGTATTTTGGGCAAGCATTGTAAAACTGTGTTTTCAAACTCTTCTACTGTTTATGAGAACTGCTTTGATCTTATTCACTCTGATGTTTGGACCTCACCTTGCTTGTCTAGAGATAACTATAGGTATTATGTCACTTTCATTGATGAAAAATCCAAATACACCTGGCTAACACTTATTCCAACCAAAGATAGGGTTCTTGATGCATTTAAAAATTTTCAAGCTTATGTAACTAACCAATATCATGCCAAGATAAAGATTTTCAGGTCTGATAATGGAGGAGAGTACACTAGCAATGCATTCAAGCAACATCTAGCACAGCATGGGATCTTGCATCAAACGAGTTGTCCATACACACCACAGCAAAATGGAGTTGCTGAAAGGAAGAATAGACATCTCATGGAGGTAGCAAGAACAATGATGCTTCAGTCTAGAGTTCCTAAGAGGTTCTGGAGTGATGCTGTGACTACAGCTTGTTACTTGATCAACCGAACCCCTACTTTGGTGCTGAAAGGGAAAGCTCCTTTTGAGGTCTTGAACAAGTACAAGCCTTCTTTGGAGCATATGAGAGTGTTTGGTTGCCTCTGTTATGTGATGGTGCCTGGAGAGATGAGAAACAAACTTGAAGCTAGGAGTGTGAAGGCTATGTTTATTGGGTATTCCTCAAGTCAAAAGGGGTACAAGTGTTATGATTCTGACACAAGAAGAGTGTTAGTATCAAGAGAAGTCAAGTTCATAGAAGAAAGAGGTTACTATGAGGAGCAGAATCAGGAAGATTTGAAGGATCTTACCTCGGATAGAGCTGCTACATTGAGAACCATCTTGGAGGGTCTTGGAATCAATATGACCCAGGATCAGAATATGGGATCAGCAACAAGAGAGCAAGGAGTGCCTGGTCCGAGTCAACATAGTCCCCACCTTGATCATGTGGGGGGGAATCAAACCAGAGAGAGTTCAGCAAGTGAGACCAGAGATAGCTCAAGTGGAGAGGAAAGCTCTGGTTCTCATGATCAAGGTGGTTCTCATGATCAAAGTGGGGAACCAAGTGATCAGCATGGTGGAGCTGAAGAGAGTCAGCTTGAAGAAAGTGGAGATGCACAAGAGAGTTCACCTCAGCATGGAGATCAAGTACCATTGCAAGAGCAGGAACCAGAACAAGTCTTGAGAAGGAGCACACGAGTTAAGAGAGATGCTTCCAACTGGGTAAACACAAGAGTGTACTACAATGCCCAGGCTGTGGAGCATCCCTCCCAAGCTGTGTGTTCTTTTGCTCACTTCCCGGAAGAACATTGTGCATTTCAAGTAAGCTTGGATGAGAGCTATGTACCAAGAAGCTTTGAGGAAGCTATGCTGATACAAGAATGGAGAGACTCAGTCAATGCAGAGGCTGATGCCATGATCAAGAATGACACATGGTATGAGAGTTCCTTACCTAAAGGGAAGAGAGCTGTATCAAGTAAATGGATCTTCACTATCAAGTATCTTCCAAATGGAAAGATAGACAGGCGCAAGACAAGATTGGTGGCAAGAGGATTTACTCAAACCTATGGAGAAGATTACATTGATACATTTGCTCCAGTGGCTAAACTTCATACAATCCGAGTGGTTCTTTCATTGGCAGTGAATCTAGAGTGGGATCTATGGCAAATGGATGTAAAGAATGCTTTTCTACAAGGAGAACTTGAAGATGAAGTGTATATGTTGCCACCACCTGGTCTTGAGCATCTAGTGAAGAAAGGAAATGTGTTGAGACTGAAGAAAGCAATCTATGGTCTCAAGCAATCTCCTAGAGCTTGGTACCACAAGCTGAGCACAACCTTGAATGGTAGAGGGTTCAGGAAGTCAGAACTTGATCATACTCTCTTTACATTGGTCACCTCCTCAGGTATCATTGTAATCCTTGTGTATGTTGATGATATTATCATCACTGGTTCTGATAAAACAGGTATCAAGGAAACAAAGGAGTATCTCAATCTGTCTTTGACATTAAAGATTTAGGAGAGATGAAATACTTCCTTGGTATTGAGTTGTGCAGAGCCAAGGAAGGATTGTTTATCTCTCAAAGGAAATATACACTTGATCTTTTGAAAGATGCAGGTGCATATGGAGGCAAAGTGGCTAAAATGCCTATGGAGGATGGGTACAAGGTCCCACGTGAGGGGGAGATTGAAGATAGCAACCTCTTCCATGATCCAAAGCTTTATAGGAAGCTTGTTGGTAAGTTAATCTATTTAACCATCACTCGGCCTGACATTTGTTTTGCTGTGAATCAGGTAAGCCAGCATATGCAAGCTCCAAAGGAACACCATTGGAGAATGGTAGAGAGGTTGCTGATGTACCTGAATGGGACTCAAGGTCTTGGTGTATGGATGGGTTGCAACAAGAGTACAGAAGTGGTGGGCTATTGTGATGCTGATTGGGCAGGAGATAGAGCTGATAGAAGATCAACCACTGGCTATTGCACTTTCATTGGTGGGAACTTGGTTACTTGGAAGAGTAAGAAGCAGAAGGTGGTCTCATGCTCTAGTGCTGAAGCTGAGTATAGAGCCATGCTGAAGCTAACCAATGAGCTTGTGTGGATCAAGGGAATTCTGAAGCACTTAGAGATCGATCAAGCTACACCAATGACTATGCATTGTGATAACCAAGCAGCTATTCACATTGCATCTAACTCAGTGTTCCATGAGAGGACCAAGCACATAGAAGTTGATTGCCACAAGGTCAGACAGATGATTGTGCTTGGAGTGATCTTACCATGTTACACTAGAAGTGAAGATCAGTTGGCTGATGTGTTCACCAAGGCTGCGAGGCAGAAGACAATGGAGTCCATCCATATCAGGTTGGGCCTCATTGATTTGAGCAAGAGGAGCTGATCCCCTTAGCTATGAGGTCTTCACTCTTTTTCCCTCATCAAGGTTTTGTCCCAATGGGTTTTCCTTGGTGAGGTTTTTAATGAGGAAGATCTCATGGCTTTCCAAGCTTGACTTGTTCCATATGGTCAAGCTTGAGGGGGAGTGTTGAGATGAGAGGCTTAAGTGAAGAGAAGATGAGACTAAGTAAGAGATGAGGTTTCTACACTATTTGGGAGTTTGGGCAAATAGAGAATAGTGAATAGTGAATGCACACTATTCACTATTACAATAGTTACCACAGTGACAATGGTAACTAAGTAAGAAGAGGTAAAGTGATGCAAAGACACCAAGTGGTGTAGAAGGTTAGGCTGCGCCTCTATGGTTTGAATCACAAACCATATGACCGTTGAGGGAAGAAGGAAGAGGCGCGCATACAGGCTGTCATGGTCTGGAAAGTAAAAGGCATCTAGTCAAGATGCCAAAGCATGTGGTGCACCTGATTGGCTGAGCTTTGTGCTGCGCATACCTTATCCTTGACTACACATGCTTACTACAGTTCCTAAGTGTCGAAACCCTTGTATTAGTCTCTCTATATATTTGTAAACCTCTCATCAATAATAATCTATGCAAGTTAAGTCTCTTTTCTCTCTAATCTTAGTCACTATGCACTATTAAATCTAAGAACATTTCTTGACACTTTAGTCTCTTAATCTCTTTCAATCTTCTTTAATCCTTATCAATACTCAGATTATACAAAATAATAAGTAGTAGAGATCAAAGCTCTCCCATCATCTCCCATGCGCATGGAGCTTGATGCTGGATGCTCTTGAGCTCTTGCTTCATGTGCTCTGGCCTGGCTTGTTAGCTGAGGTAGGTCTGAGATGGGGGTGAAGAATCCAGCAGTTAGTCTTGGAGTGTCCACTCTTCTTGCAGTGCTCACAAGACACTGACTTATCTCCTCCTCCTCTTGGTTTATAGTAAGCCTTGTTAGCTGCTGCACTCTCCATCTTCTCAGCCTTGTGTACCATAGATAATTCTCCTTTTCCACCACCAAAGAGTCCATCTGAGCCTATCTCCTTTTGTAGTTGAGCACACACTTCATCATAGCTTGGAAACTCCTTGTCTCTTAGTATGTGCCTAACCACATCAGTGAAGCTTGGACTGAGTGTGAGAAGTAGTCCAAAGACTTTGTCTTGCTCACGCCTAGTCTCAAGTACTTCAGGATCATTGGTGCTTGGTCTTAGCATCTCTAGCTCAGACCATAGCTGACTGTACTTCCCAAGATGCTTGGTGAAGTCCCCTTCTTCTTGCTGTAAGTTGTTGATGGCTCTTTTCACTTCATAGATTCTGGTGAGGTTTGAAGTGTTGCCATAAACCCTTTGCAAAGTGTCCCACAACTGTTTTGGAGTTGTGCAATGACAGTAAGTGTCCATAAGTGGACCATCAAGAGAGCTATGCAAGATAGACAGCACCATGAGATCTTCCTGAGCCCATTTGCCTTCATCTACCACTACAATCTCCTTGCCATCTTCTCCTTGGGTGATTTGCTTTGGAGCTGAGCTTGAAATCACATGCTGCCAAAGTCCTCTTCCTCCAAGGGCTGTCATGGTCATCCTAGACCAGGTAATGTAGTTTCCTGGTCCCTTAAGTGTAACTGGAATCTTCACATGGTTGTAGCTCTCCATCCTTCAAGCTTGGCGCCAAGAAATGTTTAAATTTTTCAAGGCTGAGTGTGAGAGAAATAAATTCTAGAACTGAAGTAAATCAAGTCCAGAACAGATAAACTCTCAAGAGATAAATATAGGGACAGAACAGAGTGAGCACAACTCAGAAAGGTGAAGAAAAAATTCAAGAACCCTCAAGAACACTCAAGAACACTCAAGAACACAGATTTATTATCCACTGGATAAGAGTAAAAGAAAGAACTAAAACAGAAAATCAATAGAGAATGAGAAACCAGAGTGATGTTGCGGAAGTGAAAGGTAATCAGGAGCTTATAGCTCTGATACCATGTTAGAAATCTCAAGAACAGAGTGAATAAATCAAGAACAAGTGAGAGAGAGTAAGAGAGAGAGAGAGTGACGATTTTGATAAGAGAAAAGAAGGAGAACTATTTCCTTGATTAATTGTGTGCAATGGTTACAATATTTAAAGACAATGAGAATAGAAACAAGACAAAGAGAATAGATTAAACAATGTTGCTGCTGGTCAGGATGAAAGGGACAGGTCTCCAACGGTTCTCTTCCTCTCTCTCCTCAAAGTAGAACATGTGACTTTAACCATTTAAATACTCCCACTTGCCTTGCTCTTTGCCAACGGTTTGATTGACCAATTCACTTGCCTTGGCGAGTTTAAACTTAAACTTGCCTCCTTTCTTTTCCTTGTAGCACAAGTCTTGTATAGAGTAAACACCAAGTTCTCTTCTCTACAAGCCTGATGCAACTCTTTTCTCTTCTGTCTCCATGTATTTATTTCCTTTGTCAATACAGGATGATCCTACACACGTCCTAGTCATGATCATAAGACCATATAATCTCAGTTTAATCTCCCTCTGGTCAGGAGGTCGTGTGGTTTGGTCCCCATGCTCACCTCCAGTTCTGGCTCCCCTTTAACCACCACCAGTTCATGTTTATCTCTTCTCAGCTTGTTCTGATCAGTTATAAACCTGATAAAGGATGTGCTGCCTCCTGAATATTCTCTCTTGTCTCTGCATCTGATTCTGATCACACCAACCTCTCTCCCTTCAAAAGGATTTGACCACAAATCTTGTTCATTAAGGTTGAATGTACTGTATAAACTCAAATTTTCGGTGGCTGTTCTCTGTAGCAAGGTGTTGCTATTGTTTCTATGCACACACGTCCCTCCTCCTGGTTCAAAGAGAAGGTTTTGAAGCCCCTTTACAAACCTCAGATTGCCCACGAGACTGTACTGAATCCATACAAAAGGACTGATCAACAAATTGCAAGAAACAGATTTCATGACATCAACTTCTTCAACCAAGGTTGCAAGTGCCAAGTCTTGTGCTTTTGGTGACCCATCAAGTACTCTCTCCTCAACCTTGATTAAGTCACACACGTGGTTACTCAAACTTGGTTGGTTCTCCTCTTGTTTAAACAGATCAGACAAACTATCTTCTTGACAAAAAGCTGTCGGTTTCTGTTCAATCTTTTCTTTCTCTATTACTGCTCCCTTCTGAATATAATTTCTTGGTGCCTCACGACTACAGGAAGTCCTTGACTTCTCTCTGGCTTTTCTAGGTCGTGCCTTAGCTGAACTTGATTGACTATGCACCCTCCCCAAATCATGTTGACCACAGCTTCTGGAAACAAATATTTTCTTCATGATTGTTTTTATATCAAACCAGGAACAAACTTGTGGTTCTCCATTAATCCTCCTAGTCTTAGAAACTTGATTCCACCATGTGAGTGCATATCCAGAGAAACCAGTGACTGCTAGACATACCTTTTTCTTTTCAGTGTAGTATTGGAGTCCAAAGAGAAACTCCATCTTCCTTTCCCAATCAAAGTATGCCTCTGTATCAATCTTCCCATAAAAGAATGGAATTGTAAGCTCTTCTTCATATCCAGACATAGAATACTGCTTGTTAACTGATAGATTTCGTGCTCCTTGTTTAAAACTTCGAACCCTAACCTTCAACCAGGCTCTGATACCACTTGGTGCAGCCCTGAATGGCTGTCTCTCCCTGGATCTCTTGTAGGTGGGTAGTTGCTTGGATAATCCTTGCAAACAGAGAATCAAAGACTCAATCTGCTTCAAGGCTTGTGGATAGATGATAGATGTTGATGATGAACTTTGCTAAAGAGCTAGGGATTGCTCAGAAGCTGTTTTGCTACTCAAAGACACAGAATCACCCTGTATTGTCTAAGATGGATTCACAAGGAATTCCTTCCTTTAAGTGAGGTCAATGTTCTTAAGCTGAACAGAGAAAGCAAGAGACTTTGAAACAACTTGTATGAAAGTTTTTAGATTAAAAGTTGAATGAGTTTCAAAGCAAGCTGCTTAGAACTCTTAAACAATGTCGACAGAAATCAAAAGAAAACCCTAGGCATAAACCAGATGGTTTAATCCTAATCCTAATACTAATAAGCCACGAAATTGGTTTGATTTAAAGTCCTAATCTACCCAAAACCTGGTTTAATTGTTTCTGGTTTAAATTAAATAAAAAGCCCAATAACCAGAAACATTACAATTTAATTAAATTGAACCAACAGGCTGGTTTGTCTTGGTTATCTCCCTTGGAACTCTCAGCCACGTTTTTGACTAAGTGTAAGAGCCTCCTCTCTTGTGCTTTCAGCCTTGATCTAGTCACTGGTCCAATCCACACACTTGCTGGCTCACTTGGTATCTCTCTCTGGTTCTGGTTCTGGTCTTGGTTCTCCTCATCAGTAGCCTCCTCATCAGTGTCACTCAGCTTCTCCTCAAGGTCTCTGGTCATGGCTACACCAGAACCAATATATAAGAATCTTGATTGGGAACCACTAATCAGTGGAGAATAACCAGGAAGTTGAATAATCTCACAGGAGTTGTGAGTAAGAAGATATCCCACTTTCTATCAAGATGATTCCAGATTAGCCTGTTCGGACATATGGCAATATCTTCATGATTCTTATCAAACCAGGATGAACCACGATCTAAGAAGCTTTATTTGGAACCACTAATCAGTGGAGAATAACCAGGAAGTTGAATAAATCTCATAGGAGTTGTGAGTAAGAAGATATCCCCTTTCTATCCAGATGATTCCAGATTAGCCTGTTCGGACATATGGCACATATCTTCATGATTCTTATCAAACCAGGATGAACCACGATCTAAGAAGCTTTATTTGGAACCACTAATCAGTGGAGAATAACCAGGAAGTTGAATAAATCTCATAGGAGTTGTGAGTAAGAAGATATCCCACTTTCTATCCAGATGATTCCAGATTAGCCTGTTCGGACATATGGCATATCTTCATGATTCTTATCAAACCAGGATGAACCACGATCTAAGAAGCTTTATTTGGAACCACTAATCAGTGGAGAATAACCAGGAAGTTGAATAAATCTCATAGGAGTTGTGAGTAAGAAGATATCCCACTTTCTATCCAGATGATTCCAGATTAGCCTGTTCGGACATATGCATTATCTTCATGATTCTTATCAAACCAGGATGAACCACGATCTAAGAAGCTTTATTTGGAACCACTAATCAGTGGAGAATAACCAGGAAGTTGAATAAATCTCATAGGAGTTGTGAGTAAGAAGATATCCCACTTTCTATCCAGATGATTCCAGATTAGCCTGTTCGGACATATGGCAATATCTTCATGATTCTTATCAAACCAGGATGAACCACGATCTAAGAAGCTTTATTTGGAACCACTAATCAGTGGAGAATAACCAGGAAGTTGAATAAATCTCATAAGAGTTGTGAGTAAGAAGATATCCCACTTTCTATCCAGATGATTCCAGATTAGCCTGTTCGGACATATGCCAATATCTTCATGATTCTTATCAAACCAGGATGAACCACGATCTAAGAAGCTTTATTTGGAACCACTAATCAGTGGAGAATAACCAGGAAGTTGAATAAATCTCATAGGAGTTGTGAGTAAGAAGATATCCCACTTTCTATCCAGATGATTCCAGATTAGCCTGTTCGGACATATGGCAATATCTTCATGATTCTTATCAAACCAGGATGAACCACGATCTAAGAAGCTTTATTTGGAACCACTAATCAGTGGAGAATAACCAGGAAGTTGAATAAATCTCATAGGAGTTGTGAGTAAGAAGATATCCCACTTTCTATCCAGATGATTCCAGATTAGCCTGTTCGGACATATGGCAATATCTTCATGATTCTTATCAAACCAGGATGAACCACGATCTAAGAAGCTTTATTTGGAACCACTAATCAGTGGAGAATAACCAGGAAGTTGAATAAATCTCATAGGAGTTGTGAGTAAGAAGATATCCCACTTTCTATCCAGATGATTCCAGATTAGCCTGTTCGGACATATGCCAATATCTTCATGATTCTTATCAAACCAGGATGAACCACGATCTAAGAAGCTTTATTTGGAACCACTAATCAGTGGAGAATAACCAGGAAGTTGAATAAATCTCATAGGAGTTGTGAGTAAGAAGATATCCCACTTTCTATCCAGATGATTCCAGATTAGCCTGTTCGGACATATGGCAATATCTTCATGATTCTTATCAAACCAGGATGAACCACGATCTAAGAAGCTTTATTTGGAACCACTAATCAGTGGAGAATAACCAGGAAGTTGAATAAATCTCATAGGAGTTGTGAGTAAGAAGATATCCCACTTTCTATCCAGATGATTCCAGATTAGCCTGTTCGGACATATGGCAATATCTTCATGATTCTTATCAAACCAGGATGAACCACGATCTAAGAAGCTTTATTTGGAACCACTAATCAGTGGAGAATAACCAGGAAGTTGAATAAATCTCATAGGAGTTGTGAGTAAGAAGATATCCCACTTTCTATCCAGATGATTCCAGATTAGCCTGTTCGGACATATGGCAATATCTTCATGATTCTTATCAAACCAGGATGAACCACGATCTAAGAAGCTTTATTTGGAACCACTAATCAGTGGAGAATAACCAGGAAGTTGAATAAATCTCATAGGAGTTGTGAGTAAGAAGATATCCCACTTTCTATCCAGATGATTCCAGATTAGCCTGTTCGGACATATGCCAATATCTTCATGATTCTTATCAAACCAGGATGAACCACGATCTAAGAAGCTTTATTTGGAACCACTAATCAGTGGAGAATAACCAGGAAGTTGAATAAATCTCATAGGAGTTGTGAGTAAGAAGATATCCCACTTTCTATCCAGATGATTCCAGATTAGCCTGTTCGGACATATGGCAATATCTTCATGATTCTTATCAAACCAGGATGAACCACGATCTAAGAAGCTTTATTTGGAACCACTAATCAGTGGAGAATAACCAGGAAGTTGAATAAATCTCATAGGAGTTGTGAGTAAGAAGATATCCCACTTTCTATCCAGATGATTCCAGATTAGCCTGTTCGGACATATGCAATATCTTCATGATTCTTATCAAACCAGGATGAACCACGATCTAAGAAGCTTTATTTGGAACCACTAATCAGTGGAGAATAACCAGGAAGTTGAATAAATCTCATAGGAGTTGTGAGTAAGAAGATATCCCACTTTCTATCCAGATGATTCCAGATTAGCCTGTTCGGACATATGCCATTATCTTCATGATTCTTATCAAACCAGGATGAACCACGATCTAAGAAGCTTTATTTGGAACCACTAATCAGTGGAGAATAACCAGGAAGTTGAATAAATCTATAGGAGTTGTGAGTAAGAAGATATCCCACTTTCTATCCAGATGATTCCAGATTAGCCTGTTCGGACATATGGCAATATCTTCATGATTCTTATCAAACCAGGATGAACCACGATCTAAGAAGCTTTATTTGGAACCACTAATCAGTGGAGAATAACCAGGAAGTTGAATAAATCTCATAGGAGTTGTGAGTAAGAAGATATCCCACTTTCTATCCAGATGATTCCAGATTAGCCTGTTCGGACATATGGCAATATCTTCATGATTCTTATCAAACCAGGATGAACCACGATCTAAGAAGCTTTATTTGGAACCACTAATCAGTGGAGAATAACCAGGAAGTTGAATAAATCTCATAGGAGTTGTGAGTAAGAAGATATCCCACTTTCTATCCAGATGATTCCAGATTAGCCTGTTCGGACATATGCCAATATCTTCATGATTCTTATCAAACCAGGATGAACCACGATCTAAGAAGCTTTATTTGGAACCACTAATCAGTGGAGAATAACCAGGAAGTTGAATAAATCTCATAGGAGTTGTGAGTAAGAAGATATCCCACTTTCTATCCAGATGATTCCAGATTAGCCTGTTCGGACATATGCAATATCTTCATGATTCTTATCAAACCAGGATGAACCACGATCTAAGAAGCTTTATTTGGAACCACTAATCAGTGGAGAATAACCAGGAAGTTGAATAAATCTCATAGGAGTTGTGAGTAAGAAGATATCCCACTTTCTATCCAGATGATTCCAGATTAGCCTGTTCGGACATATGGCAATATCTTCATGATTCTTATCAAACCAGGATGAACCACGATCTAAGAAGCTTTATTTGGAACCACTAATCAGTGGAGAATAACCAGGAAGTTGAATAAATCTCATAGGAGTTGTGAGTAAGAAGATATCCCACTTTCTATCCAGATGATTCCAGATTAGCCTGTTCGGACATATGGCATTATCTTCATGATTCTTATCAAACCAGGATGAACCACGATCTAAGAAGCTTTATTTGGAACCACTAATCAGTGGAGAATAACCAGGAAGTTGAATAAATCTCATAGGAGTTGTGAGTAAGAAGATATCCCACTTTCTATCCAGATGATTCCAGATTAGCCTGTTCGGACATATGGCAATATCTTCATGATTCTTATCAAACCAGGATGAACCACGATCTAAGAAGCTTTATTTGGAACCACTAATCAGTGGAGAATAACCAGGAAGTTGAATAAATCTCATAAGTGTTGTGAGCAAGAAGATATCCCACTTTCTATCCAGATGATTCCAGATTAGCCTGTTCGGACATATGCATTATCTTCATGATTCTTATCAAACCAGGATGAACCACGATCTAAGAAGCTTTATTTGGAACCACTAATCAGTGGAGAATAACCAGGAAGTTGAATAAATCTCATAGGAGTTGTGAGTAAGAAGATATCCCACTTTCTATCCAGATGATTCCAGATTAGCCTGTTCGGACATATGGCAATATCTTCATGATTCTTATCAAACCAGGATGAACCACGATCTAAGAAGCTTTATTTGGAACCACTAATCAGTGGAGAATAACCAGGAAGTTGAATAAATCTCATAGGAGTTGTGAGTAAGAAGATATCCCACTTTCTAACCAGATGAGAATAACCTGTTCGGATAGTGTGAGTTTTGATAGTGTAAGAGAATCAAGGAGAGAATAGTTGAGACATTGATGAGTAAAGAGAGATGGCGAGAGAGAGTATTGAGACAAAGAGAATGTGAAACTCTACTTGTTGTTGTATTGATCGATCACAAGGTTACATAAATAGGCTAGACAATAGTATTAGTTTAAGCTAGACAGAGAAACAATATTAATCTATTTGAGAAGAGTCCAACTGTGCTGGAGCAGAGTGATAGTGACAGCACACAACGGTAATATCAACTTGCTTCCTTAGCTCTTCACGTGATCTTGCTTAGTCAAAGAGCTCCTTATCTCAGCGAGTTTCCTTGGTTACTTTGAACCATATAAACTCGCCATTAGCTTACTTTCCTTACAAGTCACTCTAAGTTTGAACTGAACTCCTTGTTCTTCAAGTTATCTTCTTCTGCCGCTTTAACTCATACATTGCCTCTCATTGTGTAACCTTCACATCTTGGTTATTACTGCATCTCATTGCTTCATCTCAACACTCCCCCTCAAGCTTGACCATGTGGAACAAGTCAAGCTTGGAAGACCATGAAGCATTCCCTCATTAAAACCTTGATATGCAAAACCCAGTGGGACAAAAACATATCAAGGAAAGAGTAGAACACTTCAATGGCGAGGGGATTACTGAGATGAAAGATCCACAAGTCCAAGCTTTGAAAGAATGAACTCGCAGACCTTAGAGCTTGCAGCCTTGGTGAAGATGTCAGCTAGCTGGTCTTCACTTCTGGTGTAGCATGGAAGGATGATTCTCTGCTCAACCGCTTGCCTCACCTTATGGCAATCAACTTCAATGTGTTTAGTCCTCTCATGAAACACATTGTTGGATGCTATGTGTATGGCCGCTTGATTGTCACAGTGCATGGTGATTGGAGATGAGGTTTCTATGCCCAAGTCTTGGAGGAGGTTCCTGATCCAAATAAGTTCACTTGTAAGCTTCCTCATGGCTCTGTATTCAGCTTCAGCACTGGAACATGACACAATCTTTTGCTTCTTGCTTTTCCAGGTTACCAAGTTCCCTCCAATGAATGTGCAATATCCAGTGGTTGATCTCCTATCAACTCTATCTCCTGCCCAATCAGCATCACAGTAGCCTACTATCTCTGTGCTCTTGTTGCATCCCATCCATACTCCCTGTCCTGGTGCCTCTCTTAGGTACCTTAGTATTCTTTCCACCATATTCCAGTGATGCATCTTGGGAGCTTGCATATGTTGGCTCACTTGATTAACCGCAAAGCACACATCTGGTCTTGTTATGGTGAGGTAGATAAGTTTTCCAACCATTCTTCTATAGTGCTTGACATCAGTGTATGGTTGATTATCAATCTCCCCCTCACGCATCACTTTATACCCATCTTCAAGTGGGGTTTTTGCAGCTCTTCCTCCTAGATCACCAGCCTCCTTCAGCAAATCCAAAGCATACTTCCTTTGAGATAAGAACAATCCCTCCTTGGATCGACATATCTCAATGCCTAGGAAATATTTGAGCTCTCCCAAATCCTTGATATCAAATGATGACTTGAGATATGTCTTGGTTGCAAGTATCCCTTCTTTATCACTGCCAGTGATGATGATATCATCCACATAGACCAAGATCACAATGATTCCCTTCTTACTGGTGAGAGTGAACAAGGTATGATCAGCTTCTGACTTCCTAAATCCTCTCCCATTGAGTGTGGTGCTTAGCTTGTGATACCAGGCCCTAGGTGATTGCTTCAGACCGTAGATGGCTTTCTTCAATCTAAGTACATTTCCAGGCTTCACTAGATGCTCTAAACCAGGAGGTGGCTTCATGTATACTTCATCTTCCAACTCTCCTTGTAAGAATGCATTCTTCACATCCATTTGCCAGAGATCCCATTCTAGATTCACTGCCAATGATAAGACTATCCTGATTGTATGGAGCTTTGCAACTGGTGCAAAGGTATCAAGATAGTCTTCTCCATAAGTCTGAGTGAAGCCTCTTGCTACTAATCTTGTCTTGCGCCTCTCCACTGTACCATCAGCATTGTATTTGATAGTGAAGATCCAGCGACTTGTTACTGCCCTCTTGCCTTTGGGTAGCTCTGACTCATACCAGGTGTCATTGATGATCATAGCATTACTTTCACAACCCACTGATTCTCTCCACTCAGCATGCTCCATTGCTTCTTCATAGGTCTTAGGGATGTATTCCTGATCCAACTCCGCAATAAACACTACATGTTCTTGCGGATACTGAGCTAAAGAACACACTGCTTGTATTGGATGTGCTACAGCCTGAGAGTTGAAGTAGACTCTGTTGTTCTTCCAGTTTGATGCTGGTTGTCTGATCCTAGAACTCCTTCTTGGCTGTGCTTGATGTGGATTCTCCTCAGATATCACTGGTTCACTATGCTGCTGGCTTGTACTCACAACTGTCTCCTCTTGAGTGTTGTGATGTTGCTCCCCTTGAGCTTGCGGCTCAGCTTGATCATGACTCACTGAACTATCCTCTTGATGTGGTTCAGTTTGATTCTCCCCTTCAGGATCAAGGTGAGTGATTTCCAAGCTATCATCATCACCTCCGGACCCTTCTGGTGCTGGTGTTGTTTCTTGGACACCGGTTGACCTCTCACTAGGTATCCTGATGCCAAGGCTTTCCATAACCTTCTTGAGATTGCTGGCTCTATCTGAAGCAGATTGAGATAGATTTTCCAAATCCTCCCAATTCCTCCCATCATAGTAACCCTTGGATTCAATGAACTTCACATCCCTTGAGATTAAGACCCTCCTGGTCTCTGGTACAAAGCACTTATACCCCTTCTGATGAGGAGAATATCCAATGAACACAGCTCTAGTACTCTTTGGTGCCAGTTTATCTCTTTGTTCACCTGGAACAAAGACAAAGCAAAGGCAACCAAACACACGCATATGTTCAATAGAAGGTTTAGTGTGATTCAGTACCTCATAAGGAGATTGATCCTTCAGAACTTTGGTGGGAGTTCTATTGATCAAATAACAAGCTGTTGAGACAGCATCACTCCAGAAACGTTTAGGCATACTGGTGTGGAACATCATACTCCTAGCTACCTCCATGAGATGCCGGTTCTTCCTCTCAGCTACACCATTTTGTTGTGGAGTGTATGGACAGCTAGTTTGATGGATCATCCCATGTTTGGCTAAGTGTTGTTTGAACGCATTGCTTGTATATTCCCCTCCATTATCTGATCTCAATATCTTTATCTTAGCATTGAAATGATTAGTGACATAATTTTGAAAGTTTATGAAAGCTTCTAAGACTCTATCTTTGGATGGCAATAATGTGATCCATGTGTACTTAGACTTCTCATCTATAAATGTGACAAAATATTTGTGATGCTCTCTAGAAACACATGGTGCGGTCCAAACATCAGAGTGAATCAAATCAAAACAGCTTTCATAAATCTTACTTGAACTAGGGAACACTGTTTTGCAATGTTTCCCTAAGATACAAGCTTCACAATCAGTTTTAAAGGAAATACTAGGCAACATGATGTTCAAAGCACGAGAATGAGGATGACCTAATCTAGCATGCCACAATACATCTTTAGGGAAATCAGAAACAGAATTTAAAGCAGTAGATAAATCGGATGATGACTTGGTGTCTTCAAGCAAGTACAAGTCTCCCTGAGTCACACCATTGCCAAGCAACCTACTAGTCTCAATATCCTGAAAGTACACTTGGTTAGGAGTGAATGTAACACTGCAATTTAAATCATTAGTCACTCTTTTCACAGATAACAAATTAGAGGCAAAGCTAGGCATATAAAGAGCTTTTGAATCCTTGTTAAACAATTTAAGATCTCCTATGCCTTTAATTGGTATCTTATCCCCATTAGCTATCATCACATTTCCTAGAGCAGGGACAATGTTTTTAATTAAGCTCACATCACTAATCATGTGATGACTTGCTCCTGAATCAATAACTAGAGGTTTCATCAATTTAGAACTAGTTAAAGCATTCATAGAGACATTACTCATAAGCGCATGGAGAGATGTACCAAGAGTGTTACCAGAGTTATCTTTGAGGATTTTGATGAGAGCTTCAATGTCAGAGCGCCTGATAGTCTCATCTTGAGTGTTCCTCACGGTTGAACTGGAAGCCAGAGCCTTCTCTCCTCCATTGCCTGCTCCGGGTTCACCTATGTCGCCTGAGTAGTTAGCTCTTGCTTCATTGGTGCTAGTCCGGAACTTCAGTGGCTTCAAATGAGGATGAAGCAGCCAGCACTTGTCTTTCCCATGTCCCTTCTTCTTGCAGTGATCACACACCCACACCTTCTTGTCTTCAGGTTTGAAGTAGCCTTTGTTAGCAACACCTTCTGCTTGGTTTGCTATCACCAGGTCTTTCTTCCCTCCAAAGAGACCAACTGAGCCTTGCTCCTTTTGAATCTGAGCACACACCTCATCCAGAGATGGGAGACTCACTCCCCTCAGTATGTGCTTGATCAACTCATTGTACCCGGGATTAAGAGAGAATAGCAAGGCAAAGACCTTATCTTGCTCTCTTCTCTCATTCAGTACATCCGGGTCAAGGGTTGCTGGTCTCAACATCTCCAGCTCTGCCCATAGAGATCTGAACTTCCCAAAGTGTTTATCAAACTCAGTGTCCTCTTGACACAAGTTGTTGATAGCCCTCTTGACTTCAAACACTCGGTTAATGTTGGATACATTCCCAAACACCTTTTGGAGTGTATCCCATAGCTCTTTTGAAGTCTCACAGTAGGCGTAAGACTCCAAGATTGATGCCTCAAGGCTGTGTTGGATGATAGACAAGACCAGGAGATCCTCTTGAACTCGCTTCTTGTCATCAGCTTCAGCTTGCACCACTTCTTTGCCATCCTCTCCTAGGACAGTCTTCTTCTTGTTGCTCCTGCCTTCTTCAACCACCTCCCAGAGTCCTCTGCCTCCAAGAGCGGTTTTAGTTAGCCTCGCCCAATGTAGGTAGTTAGCTCCCTTGAGAGTAACTGGAATGGTCACCATCCGTGAGTGTTCACCAGTAGAATCCATCAAGAACAAGAAGTTTTGAGTAAAAGAAGAACTTTGCTATTTTTGGCAAATTCTGGAACAGAACAGGAAGAACACCTCAAGAACAAGATGAACTTTACCCAAAATAGAAAAGAAAAATCAAAGAGTTTGCGGAAGAAATAGGTTTCAGAAGCTTAAGAGCTCTGATACCATGTGAGAATTGATAGTGTAAGAGAATCAAGGAGAGAATAGTTGAGACATTGATGAGTAAAGAGAGATGGCGAGAGAGAGTATTGAGACAAAGAGAATGTGAAACTCTTCACTTGTTGTATTGATCGATCACAAGGTTACATAAATAGGCTAGACAATAGTATTAGTTTAAGCTAGACAGAGAAACAATATTAATCTATTGAGAAGAGTCCAACTGTGCTGGAGCAGAGTGATAGTGACAGCACACAACGGTAATATCAACTTGCTTCCTTAGCTCTTCACGTGATCTTGCTTAGTCAAAGAGCTCCTTATCTCAGCGAGTTTCCTTGGTTACTTTGAACCATATAAACTCGCCATTAGCTTACTTTCCTTACAAGTCACTCTAAGTTTGAACTGAACTCCTTGTTCTTCAAGTTATCTTCTTCTGCCGCTTTAACTCATACATTGCCTCTCATTGTGTAACCTTCACATCTTGGTTATTACTGCATCTCATTGCTTCATCTCAACAGTTGTGAGTAAGAAGATATCCCACTTTATATCCAGATGATTCCAGATTAGCCTGTTCGGACATATGGCAATATCTTCATGATTCTTATCAAACCAGGATGAACCACGATCTAAGAAGCTTTATTTGGAACCAATAATCTGTGGAAAATAACCAGGAAGTTGAATAAATCTCATAGGAGTTGTGAGTAAGAAGATATCCCACTTTCTATCCAGATGATTCCAGATTGGCCTGTTCGGACATATGGCAATATCTTCATGATTCTTATCAAACCAGGATGAACCACGATCTAAGAAGCTTTATTTGGAACCACTAATCAGTGGAGAATAACCAGGAAGTTGAATAAATCTCATAGGAGTTGTGAGTAAGAAGATATCCCACTTTCTATCCAGATGATTCCAGATTAGCCGGTTCGGACATATGGCAATTTCTTCATGATTCTTATCAAACCAGGATGAACCACGATCTAAGAAGCTTTATTTGGAACCACTAATCAGTGGAGAATAACCAGGAAGTTGAATAAATCTCATAGGAGTTGTGAGGAAGAAGATATCCCACTTTCTTGTTGAGATGAAGTGATAATAAGAGAAGAGAAGAAGTGTTGAGCATATTTGGAGTTGGCACTATTACAGTAACTTTTAGTTACCACAGTAAATAAGAAGTTACTGTAATAGTGAAAGGTGAAAAGAAGTTACCCGGGCAAGTGAGAAGAGATGGCAAGAGCTTTGGACTAAAGGAGAGGCTTTGAATAGTGATCAGACCGTTGAGTCTTGTGTGAAGGAAGAGAGGCGCACATACAGCTTTGGACAGGCTGTAAAGGTCCAAAGCATGTGAGCTCTCTCAGCCATACAATTCAAACCATCCAGCCTTGCTATGTTGACTCCACATGCTTAGTATAGTAAACTGTCTAGGTTCATTTTGCGCAAACCTCTGATTCCTCTCTTTCTATATATTTGTAATCTCAGCTCATTAATAAGATTATGCTGTATGAGCTCTCAAATAGTAAAAGATGATTTCTTTGTTCTTAAACTCTTAGATCTTTGATTCACAAACCCTCTCAATCTCTTAAAACTCTTTCTAATCTCTAAAATGTCATGGTATCAGAGCCAGGTTCATTAAAAGAAAGAGTATTTCGTGATCTTTGAAGAATGTTCTTGAGTGTTCTTGAGTGTTTTTGGTGAGCTAGATCTTTGAAAATTTGAGTTTGGGTCTGTTGGTGTTTCTTTTGAAGGACAAGTTTCAAGGAGGTTCCTTTAGGTGTTTGACAAGCACAGAAGGAGAGTCTAGCTTGCTGAGAAGCTTGGCGAGTTGTTTGGAGAGTCTTGGAGGAAGATCTAAGCTAAAGCTTGGTCCTTTGGATGGTGTTTGTGGATTGCTGAGTCTTGTGTGTTGATCTCTGTGTTTGCGGTTGGTTATTGATGAATAACAACAAGTGTAACAGGGAAATGGAGTGGAATTGGTCAATCTGGTTGAAGACAGCCTTGAAGAGCTGTGGGATTGGGAGAAATGGTGTAAAGGTGGGATCTTTAAAGGAGGTCACCACTGATGAGAGTAATGTAAAGGTGGAGTCTTTGAAGGAGATGGCCACTGATGGTAGTACACTGCTCAAGGGGATTGAAGATGTTCATGAGAACAAGATCAGTCTTAGGAGAGTGTATGAGGTCAAGGAGGGGATCCTTGGAGTTAGAGATCATCTAATGGAGTTGCAACACTTGTGGGATGAGCTACAAGAGTTGAGAACTCATGTGGATGCTACACCAAAGCAAGAGGTGATAGCAAGGCTCTTGGCGAGCATGGAGTCATCTTATGGATGGCTAGTAGAGATGGTTCTCAATGGAGAACAACTTGCGGATGTAGAAGGAATGTGTGTACTGGTGGAGAGAGCACACAAGATGATGAGAGGTTGGTTAACCATGAGTAGGAGTAAGGGCTCATGGAGGCTAACCGGGAGTAGGAGTGAGAGCTTCCGGAAGAAGAGGAAAGGGAGAATGCTAGCTAAGGGGTTTAGCAACATGAGAAGGTGTAGGAAGAGAGTTGTGGGAGTATGCAACTACTCTGCCTATATGGGAGAAGGGAGCATGGTTCCAAAGAAGCCAGAAGTAGATGAGCATGTAACCAAGAAGGAATGGAGTGAGTTTGTTAAGCATATGTATGCTTTGGTTACGACCCGGAGGGATAGCTCTCCTACCAAAGCATACACATCAAACAAACCCATTATCATTGATTCTGGTGCGAGTCATCACATGATCAGTGATAGACATCTACTAAAGGATATAAAAACATCCAGTGGAGGAGTAAAGATAGCAAATGGGGACATGATTCCCATAGAAGGAGTGGGGAAACTCAAACTGTTTGATAAGGAAACTAATGCCTTCTATATGCCTCGGTTTGAATCAAACTTGCTATCAGTGAAGAGAGCAACGGTTGATCTAGGTTGTCAAGTAGTATTCAGGCCAGAAGAGGTGGAGTTTCAAGACTTAAAGACTGGAAGAGTCATTGGTAGAGGTGATAGCAAGAATCAGCTATACCATCTCCTTGTGACCAAGGAGTCTCCTGATCCTATGTGTTTGAGCAGTGCTGCTGAGAAAGTGGACAACATGATTTGGCATGCAAGGCTAGGACATCCACACGCTCGGGCTATGGGATTGGTAATGCCTAACATGTCATTAAACCATTTGGAGTGTGAAGCATGCATTCTAGGGAAGCATTGTAGGACAGTGTTCCCAACTTCAGAGACAACCTATGAGCATTGCTTTGATCTAGTTCACTCGGATGTGTGGACTGCTCCATGCATGTCCAGAGATAGCCAGAAATACTTTGTGACTTTCATTGATGAGAAGTCAAAGTATACTTGGCTAACATTGCTTCCATCTAAGGGCAGGGTGTTGGAGGCATTTATGAACTTCCAAGCATATGTATCCAATCAATACAATGCTTCCGTGAAGATATTGAGGTCAGATAATGGAGGTGAATACATCAGCAATGCATTCAAGAGCCATCTAGCCAAGAATGGGATTGTGCACCAGACTAGTTGTTCTTATACACCACAACAGAATGGTGTAGCTGAGAGGAAGAATAGGCACTTAATGGAGGTTGCAAGGTCGATGATGTTTCATGCAAATGTCCCAAAGAGATTTTGGGGAGATGCTGTGCAAACTGCTTGCTATCTTATCAACCGGGTCCCAACAAAGATTCTGAATGATGTGTCTCCATTTGAGGTGTTGAATAAGAAGAAGCCTTTCATTGATCATCTAAGGGTATTTGGATGTGTGTGCTATGTGATGACTCCAGGAGAACTGAGGAATAAGTTGGAAGCCAAGAGTACCAAAGCTATGTTCATTGGATACTCCATCACACAAAAGGGTTATAAGTGTTATGATCCTGATGAAAAGAGAGTGATGGTGTCTAGAGAAGTGAAGTTTGTTGAAACTAAAGGGTATTATGAAGAAAAGGAGTGGGAAAATTTGAAGGATTTGTCTCAAGCTCCATCTGATAGGGCAACAACACTGAGAGTGATGTTGGAGAGGTTAGGGATAGGAGTATCCCCGGATCCGAGTTCTGGAGGAAGAGAGTCTTCCAACCAGCATGGTGAAGCTGTGAGAACAACTCCTCTTGATCATGAGAGGGGGAATGGAACTGAATCTCAAAATCAAGGAGATTCAAGTCAACAACATGATCAAGAGGCGACTGCTGGAGTAGAGAGTGGTGCTCAATCTAGTGAAGATGAGCAAAGAGAAGCTACTTCTACTGGTTCAGATACTCAGTCCAGTGAAGATTGGGGAGAAGATTCTGGTGGATCAAATGAGAGTGGTGATCAAGCTGAGGAACAAGAGCCACAAGAAGAGGAACAGGTGCAGGAGTTAAGGAGAAGCACTAGAGTGAAGAGAGATCCCTCCAACTGGGTAAACACAAGAGTGTACTACAATGCCCAGGCTGTGGAACATCCCTCTCAAGCTGTGTGTTCCTTTGCAGAGTTTCCGGATGATCATGTAGCTTTCACAGTGAGCTTGGATGAGTGTTACATCCCGAGGACTTATGAGGAAGCTGTAGCTATAAAAGAGTGGAGAGAATCAGTGGCTGATGAATCTGGAGCTATGATTAAAAATGAAACTTGGTATGAGAGTGAGCTACCTAAAGGGAAGAAGGCAGTGACTAGTAAATGGGTGTTCACAATCAAATTCTATCCTGATGGGAGAATAGAGAGGCGCAAGTCTAGGCTGGTGGCAAGGGGATTTACTCAGACATATGGTGAGGACTATGTGGAGACCTTTGCACCAGTAGCTAAACTCCATACTATCAGGATTGTACTGTCTCTAGCTGTGAATCTTGAGTGGGATTTGTGGCAGATGGATGTGAAGAATGCATTTCTTCAAGGAGAATTGGAAGATGAGGTGTATATGCATCCACCACCAGGTCTTGAGCATCTAGTCAAGAAGGGCAATGTGCTGAGGTTAAAGAAAGCTATCTATGGTCTTAAGCAGTCTCCAAGGGCGTGGTACAATAAGCTAAGCACTACACTGAATGGGAGAGGATTCAGGAAGTCAGAGTTGGATCACACTCTCTTTACCTTAACCACCCCATCCGGCATTATTGTGTTGCTTGTCTATGTTGATGATATCATCATCACAGGAAGTGATAAGGAAGGCATCAAGGCTACAAAGGAGTATCTTAAAGCAAGTTTTGAGATCAAAGACTTGGGAGAAATGAAGTACTTCCTTGGGATTGAGATATGCAGATCAAAGGAAGGGTTGTTTCTGTCTCAAAGGAAGTATGTGATTGATCTCTTGAAAGGAGCTGATGCATATGGGGGAAAGACAGCAAAGATGCCAATGGAGGATGGTTACAAGGTTCCACGTGAGGGGGAGATTGAGGATAGCAAGCCATTTCATGATCCTAAGCTATACAGAAAGATAGTGGGGAAACTGATCTACCTTACCATCACAAGACCTGATGTGTGCTTTGCGGTGAATCAAGTGAGTCAGCACATGCAAGTTCCTAAGGAGCATCATTGGAGAATGGTGGAAAGGATCTTGATGTATCTGAATGGAACGACTGGTCTTGGAGTTTGGATGGGATGTAACAAGAGCACTGAGGTTGTAGGCTACTGTGATGCGGATTGGGCTGGAGACCGAGCAGACAGAAGATCAACAACCGGCTATTGTACATTCATTGGAGGTAATCTTGTCACATGGAAGAGCAAGAAGCAGAAGGTGGTGTCTTGTTCTAGTGCTGAGGCTGAGTATAGAGCTATGCTTAAGCTCACTAACGAGCTAGTATGGATCAAGGGGATTCTGAAGCATTTGGAGATTGAGCAAGCAACTCCAATGGTTATGCACTGTGATAATCAAGCAGCCATCCATATAGCCTCTAACTCAGTGTTCCATGAAAGAACCAAACACATTGAGGTGGATTGTCACAAGGTGAGGCAGATGATGATACTTGGGGTTATTCTGCCTTGTTACACTAGGAGTGAGGATCAGTTGGCTGATGTGTTCACAAAGGCAGCAAGGCAAAAGACAATGGAGTCCATTCATATCAGATTGGGGCTCATTGATCTTTCGCCTAAGCACTAGTCTATACACTCTCCTGATCATGTGATCTCTACTCTTTCCTCATTAAGGTTTTGTCCCAATGGGTTTTCCTTAATGAGGTTTTAACGAGGGAGATCTCATGGTCCTTCCAAGCTTGACTTGTTTCACATGGTCAAGCTTGAGGGGGAGTGTTGAGATGAAGTGATAATAAGAGAAGAGAAGAAGTGTTGAGCATATTTGGAGTTGGCACTATTACAGTAACTTTTAGTTACCACAGTAAATAAGAAGTTACTGTAATAGTGAAAGGTGAAAAGAAGTTACCCGGGCAAGTGAGAAGAGATGGCAAGAGCTTTGGACTAAAGGAGAGGCTTTGAATAGTGATCAGACCGTTGAGTCTTGTGTGAAGGAAGAGAGGCGCACATACAGCTTGGACAGGCTGTAAAGGTCCAAAGCATGTGAGCTCTCTCAGCCATACAATTCAAACCATCCAGCCTTGCTATGTTGACTCCACATGCTTAGTATAGTAAACTGTCTAGGTTCATTTTGCGCAAACCTCTGATTCCTCTCTTTCTATATATTTGTAATCTCAGCTCATTAATAAGATTATGCTGTATGAGCTCTCAAATAGTAAAAGATGATTTCTTTGTTCTTAAACTCTTAGATCTTTGATTCACAAACCCTCTCAATCTCTTAAAACTCTTTCTAATCTCTAAAATGTCAACCAGTGATGATTATGTCATCAACATATACCAGTATGACTATGATACCTTCCTTGCTGGTGAGCGTGAAGAGAGATGGTCTGCTTGTGATTTCACAAAGCCTCTTCCATTCAATGTTGAGCTTAGCTTGTGGTACCATGCTCTTGGAGATTGTTTCAATCCGTAGATGGCCTTCCTGAGTCTAAGCACATTCTAGGTTTCACCATGTCTTCAAGGCCAGGAGGAGGTCTCATGTATACTTCATCATCTAATTCTCCTTGAAGAAATGCATTCTTCACATCCATTTGCCACAAGTCCCACTCCAAGTTGACCGCAAGTGAGAGTAGGATTCTTATGGTGTGCAGTTTTCCACTGGTACAAATGTATCCAAGTAATCTTCACCATAAAATTGAGTGTAGCCTCTGCCACCAGTCTGGTTTTCTTCCTCTCTGGCTTTTCCATTGGCTCCATACTTGATTGTGAAGAGAAGCCGGCTTGTCACTGCTTTCTTTCTTTGGGAAGCTCACTTTCAAAGTATGTTCATTCTTTTCCATAGCTCCCATCTCATCTCCAACAGATGCTCCCCACTCCTCATCTTGCATGGCTTCCTCATATGTCTTTGGAATCCATTCTTGATCCACTTCAGTAATGAAGGCTTGATGCTCTGCTGGGTAGTGAGCTAGTGAGCATACTGCACTAATGGGATGTGCCACGGCTTCTGCATTGAAGTACACTCTTGTCTTGTCCATTCTGAAGCTGGTTTCCTGATCCTTGTACTTCTTCTAGGTTGTATCTGTTCAGGTTCTGCTTCAGCTTCAGTGACTTCGGTTGGTGCCATCATCTCATCTTGATCATGAGATACTGAGGTTTCTTGAGTTTGCATTGGTTGTTGCTCAGTACTATCACCCCCTTCAGGATCAAGATGAGTGATCTCAACATCTGTAGCTGCTTCTTCTGTAGCTTGTGTTGGAACCTCACTGACCGGGGCTGGTGATCTAGATAAACTGATACCACCTCTCCATCACCACTCTAAGGTTACTTGCTCTGTCCGAGGCAGATTGAGATAGATTCTCAAGCTCTTCCCAACTCCTCTCAGCATAGTAGCCTTTTGATTCCAGGAACTTAACATCCTTTGACACTAGGACCCTTCTTGTGTCTGGAACATAACACTTATATCCCTTCTGATGTGTAGAGTAGCCAATAAACATTGCCTTAGTGCTCTTAGGTTCTAGCTTGTTCCTTAGTTCTCCTGGTACAAATACAAAACAAACACACCCAAAAACCCTCAAATGATCTATGGAAGGTTTAGTTTTGTTCAGTACCTCATATGGTGTGGAATCAAGGAGGACTCTAGTGGGAGTGCGGTTGATGAGGTAAGTGGCAGTGACAACTGCATCTCCCAAAACCTCTTAGGGACATTTTGCATGAAACATAATGCTCCTGGTCACCTCCATTAGATGCCTGTTCTTTCTTTCTGCCACACCATTTTGTTGTGGAGTGTAGGGACAGCTAGTTTGTTGTATGATTCCATGCGCGGCTAAGTGTTGTTTGAAAGCTGTGCTAGTGTATTCACCACCATTATCTGATCTAAGAATTTTAAATCTTGACATTGAAATGGTTAGTGATGTAATTTTGAAAATTTTTAAAAGCTTCTAGCACCCTATCTTTTTAGATTGCAACAGAGTTATCCAAGTGTACTTAGACTTTTCATCTATGAATGTCACAAAAATACTTATGGTGTTCTCTAGATGCACATGGGGCAGTACACACATCCGAATGAATCAAGTCAAAACAATTATCATAGATAGTCTTGGATTTAGGAAACACATTTCTACAATGTTTTCCTAGAATACAAGCTTCACAATCATTTGAAAATTAACACTAGGCAAAAGGATGTTTAAGGCATGAGAATGAGGATGTCCTAGTCTAGCATGCCACATTACATCTTTAGGGAAATCAGAAAACAGAAACAAATGCAACAGATAAATCAGATGCTGGTCCTGTGTCCTCAAGCAGGTATAAATCTCCTTTTGTGACACCTTTTCCAAGCAACTTACTTGAATCAATATCCTGAAAATACACACTGTTAGGAGTGAAAGTAACATGACAATTTAAATCATTTGTGACTCTCTTAACAGATAACAGGTTTGAAGCAAAGGTTGGCATATAAAAGGCTTTTGATTCTTTATCAAACAGCTTAAGATCACCAACACCTTTGATTGGGATTTTATCACCATTAGCTATCATCACATTTCCTAAGGCTGGAACTATGTTTTTAATCAGGTTTAAATCACTAATCATATGATGTGAGGCACCAGAGTCAATTATCAATGGTTTAGCCGATTTTAACAAGTTTAAAACATCACCAGCAGTGTGAGAAGCATTGAGAGAGATTCCAAGAGTTCTAGAGATACCAGATTCTTTTAGGGCCTTGATGAGAGCATCCAAGTCAGACTTCTTGAGGAGTTCATCCAGGTTAGGCCTTGGTGTGTTGTACGCTGATGTAGATGCCATGGCGCTTCCACCACCTTGGTTTGGAGTCGCCGGTTCAGCACCATCAGCTGAGAAGTTAGCTCTTGCATCCTGGTACTGTGATCTTGGTTCCTTGAACTTGTTTGGCTTTAGGTGAGGGTGCAGGATCCAGCACTTGTCTTTGAGATGACCCTTCTTCTTGCAGTGGTCACAGATCAAGGACTTTCTATCCTCATGTTTGTAAAGCAGCTTTGTTGGCTACAATCTCCTCAGCTTGATGCGCCATGTTCAAGTCTCCTTTGCTTCCAACACACTATGACCCTTCTCCTTCTGGATTTGTGCACAAACATCATCTAGGTCAGGGAGTTTATCAGCTCTTAAGATGTGTTTGATCAGTGCTCCATAGGATGTGTTGAGGGTGAGAAGCATTCCAAAGACTTTGTCTTCTTCACGCCTGGCTAGGAGGATGTCAGGATCCACAGTGTGAGGTCTCAGCAGCTCCAGCTCGGCCCAAAGAGATCTAAACTTGCCAAAGTGTGATTGAAACTCCATGTCCCCTTGGTTGAGACCATTGAGAGCTTTCTTCACTTCAAAGACCCTTGTCAGGTTTGGGAAACATTCCCATACACTTTGTACAGAGTGTCCCATAGCTGCTTTGGTGGTCTCACAGTAGGAGTAGGACTCCATGATTGGGGGTTCAAGAGAGCTAAGGAGAGCTGAAAGCACCATGAGGTCTTCTTGGCCCATTTGTCTTCATCAGCTTCTTCTTTCTCTTTTCCCTTCTCTTCTTGGACAGTAGGCTTTGTGGGTGCTTCAGTTGTTGCATACTTCCACAAGCCTTTGCCTCCAAGAGCTCTCTTCACCATCCTGGCTGAGAAGAGGTAATTAACCCCTTTCAAGGTCACAGGAATGTTGAGATGTTTGTGGTTGCTGTTGTGTTCATCCATCTTTCTTCAAATCGCCAAGAACAGGAGAGAGAAAGTTTATGATGTTGAGATGAAGCATCAAGAGTAAAGAGGAAGAAGATCAAGCGTAAGAGAGCAAAGGATGATCATTGCGTGTGAACCAAGTTAATAACCTAGCTTGGAGTACAAGGTGGACAAGTTTAGTAGGTGATTAATGAGAAGGATTAAGTGATGAGGAGAAGTGAAGAAGAAACTCGCCAAGTGAAGTGGTTGGCGCTGAGGAGAAAGGTCACGGGTGGAGTTAAGGAAAGTGGTCCTCCCACCCGTTAGGACCTGTCACTTTCACTCTGCTCACTCTGCCCCTCACTGATCA
Organism: Raphanus sativus; assembly: GCF_000801105.2. Taxonomy (NCBI): domain Eukaryota; kingdom Viridiplantae; phylum Streptophyta; class Magnoliopsida; order Brassicales; family Brassicaceae; genus Raphanus; species Raphanus sativus. The sequence goes on along the minus strand of NW_026615352.1, from coordinate 5,717 downwards.
TCGACAGATTTGTTTAGTGTTTCCTTTGTTTATTCTTTCTTAGGCTGTCTTTCCCTTTATATAAACCTTGTATGCTTACCATAATCGATATCAAGAATTATGTTTCACATTCTCTTTGTCTCTCACTCTCGCCATTCTCCTCTCCCATACTTCTAATCTTCACATTCTATCATGGTATCAGAGCAATAAGCTCTTGAGACCTTCACTTCCGCAAACACATTCTCTGATTTCTCTATTTCTTTTTCATCCGTGAGACTTCTTGTTCTTGTTCTAGTTCTATTTTTGGCAAAGTTCTTGGTGTTCTTGAGGTGTTCTTCAAGTTCATCTCCAGATTTTACCAAAATAGCAAAGTTTGTTCAAACTGTTCTTGAGAGTTCTCGTTATTTTCTTTCTTTCTTTTCAAAACATCTTGTTCAACTATTCTTGAGCTGTTCTTATGGATTCCTCTGGTTCCTCTCATGAAAACTCAAGAATGGTGACTATTCCAGTTACTCTCAAAGGAGGTAACTACTTACACTGGGCGCGGCTAACCAAGACAGCTCTAGGAGGCAGAGGTCTCTGGGGAGTTGTTGAAGAAGGCTTAGACACCAGGAAGAAGACTATCCTAGGAGAGGATGGTAAGGAGGTGGTGGAAGCTGATGCGGATGCTGGGAACAAGAAGAGAGTTCAAGAGGATCTCCTGGTTCTGTCCATCCTTCAACACAGCTTGGAACCAACAATCTTGGAAGCCTATGACTACTGCGAGACTTCCAAAGATCTGTGGGACACACTCAAGAAGGTGTTTGGTAATGTCTCCAACATCAACCGTGTGTATGAAGTCAAGAGGGCTATCAATAACTTGTGTCAGGAGGATACTGAGTTTGATAAACATTTTGGGAAGTTCAGATCCCTTTGGGCAGAGCTGGAGATGTTGAGACCAGCAACCTTGGACCCTGATGTGTTGAATGAGAGAAGGGAACAAGACAAAGTCTTTGCTTTGCTGTTCACTCTCAACCCCGGGTATAATGATCTAATCAAACACATCCTGAGGGGAGTGAGTCTCCCATCCCTTGATGAAGTGTGTGCTCAGATTCAAAAGGAGAAGGGTTCCGTGGGGCTCTTTGGAGGAAAAGGAGCTCTTATCATTGCAAACCAAGCTAAAGAAGCAGAAGAGATGGGCGTAGCAAACAAGGGCTCTTACAAACCAGAAGAGAAGAAAGTGTGGGTGTGTGATCACTGCAAGAAGAAGGGCCACGGCAAGGACAAGTGCTGGATCCTCCACCCACATCTTAAGCCTCAGAAGTTCAGAACTCCATATGCTGATGCTAGAGCACACTTCTCTGGTGAGATGGGAGGTTCATCTACACCAAAGCAAGCAATGGTTCCTGGTGATGGAAAGGCCTTAACATTCAGTGGGAGTTCAGCCATGGGGACTGCTCAGGATGAGACTATTAGGAGGTCTGACCTCCAGGCTCTCATCAAAGTCCTCAAGGACAACTCTGGTAACACACTTGGTATCTCTCTTAATGCATCATTACAATCGCCTATTGCTTGTATTACTTCAACTCATGAAACTAGTTGTGTTAAGCCTCTTGTAATTGATTCAGGAGCTTCTCATCACATGATTAGTGATTCTAGGTTGATTAGTAATGTTAAACCTGCTCTAGGAAATGTGATGATTGCAAATGGGGATAAGATACCTATTAGAGGTGTTGGAACTCTTAAACTGTTTGAAAAAGACACTAGTGCTTTTTATATGCCATCCTTTGCATCTAATCTTTTATCTGTGAAGAAGGTCACTAATGATTTAAATTGCAAAGTGATATTTAGTCCTAACGAGGTTGTGTTTCAGGATATTGAGACTAGTAGGTTGCTTGGCAATGGTGTGAGCAAGGGAGACTTGTATCTTCTTGAAGACATCAAGCCGGCAGCTGATTTATCTACTGCTTTCACTTCAATTCCTGTTGACAATAATGTATTATGGCATGCTAGACTAGGTCATCCACACTCTAGGGCTCTGAACCTTTTATTGCCTAATGTTTCTTTTAAAAATGATGGCTGTGAAGCTTGTATTCTTGGCAAACATTGCAAGACTGTGTTTCCTAAGTCTTCCACGATTTATGAACACTGCTTTGATCTTATTCATTCTGATGTGTGGACTGCACCATGCATATCTAGGGAGAATCATAAGTATTTTGTCACCTTTATTGATCAGAAATCGAAATACACTTGGCTGACTATGATTCAAACCAAAGATAGGGTGCTAGATGCTTTCATAAATTTTCAAAACTATATAACTAACCAATTCAATGTTAAGATCAAAGTATTCAGGTCAGACAATGGAGGAGAATACACAAGCCATGCATTCAAAAATCACCTTGCAAAGCACGGCATCATCCATCAAACTAGTTGCCCTTATACACCACAACAAAATGGTGTAGCTGAGAGGAAGAATAGACATTTGATGGAAGTGGCAAGGTGTATGATGTTCTATACCAACGTGCCCAAACGTTTCTGGAGTGATGCGGTCATGACAGCATGTTATCTTATCAATAGGACTCCCACAAGAGTGCTAGATGACCTCACTCCATATGAGGTATTGAACAACAAGAAACCCTCTCTTGATCACTTGCGTGTATTTGGGTGCTTGTGTTATGTGTTACAGCCAGGTATGCAGCGGAACAAACTAGAGGCCAGAAGCACTAAGGCTGTCTTCATTGGCTACTCTACTACACAAAAGGGCTACAAATGCTATGATCCCAACATGAGGAGGGTTCATGTGTCAAGAGATGTCAAGTTTGTGGAATCAAGAGGGTTTTATGATGAGAAGAGTTGGGATGAGCTCAAAGACCTCTCTCAATCCTCCACTGATAGGGCAAACAACTTGAGAAGAATTATGGAGTCTCTTGGCATCCATATGCCTCAGCCGAGTCAACATCAGAGTGATGGAGCTGGTGTTTCTGAAAATGGGAGTACTGGAGCTGGCAATCAACCTCCAGTAGCTGTGAGTGAAGAGGTCACTCCGGCAAGTGAGGATTCCCATCCTAATCCTGAAGGGGGGAATCAAGATACATCACCACACAGTGATCAGGTTCATGATCAGGATGGAAATGCAAATACACCAGCTGAGGAGCAACTAGTTGAGGAACACATGGAAGAGGAGCAGGTAGCTCAACCAATGCTTAGGAGAAGCACAAGGGAAAGAAGACCAGCCTCAGACTGGATAAATACAAGAGTGTATTTCAACAATCAAGCAGTAGCCCATCCAACTCAAGGAGTGTGCTCTCTAGCTCAGTATCCAGTGGCGCATCAAGCCTTCATCACTGAATTGGATCAAGAATGGATTCCAAAGACATATGAGGAAGCTATGCAGGATGAGGAGTGGAGAGAATCTGTTGGAGCTGAGATGGGAGCTATGGAAAAGAATGGAACATACTTTGAAAGTAAGCTTCCCAAAGGAAAGAAGGCAGTGACAAGCCGGCTTCTCTTCACAATCAAGTATGGAGCCAATGGAAAGCCAGAAAGGAGGAAGACAAGACTTGTAGCAAGAGGCTACACTCAGGTCTATGGAGAGGATTACTTGGATACCTTTGCACCAGTGGCAAAGCTTCACACGATCAGAGTGGTTCTCTCACTGGCAGTAAACCTAGAGTGGGATCTATGGCAGATGGATGTCAAGAATGCTTTCCTACAAGGTGAACTAGAAGATGAAGTCTACATGAGGCCACCTCCTGGTATGGAAGATCTTGTACAACCAGGGAATGTTCTCAGGCTAAGGAAAGCAATCTATGGGTTAAAGCAATCTCCAAGAGCCTGGTACCACAAGCTCAGCACAACACTAAATGGAAGAGGATTCAACAAGTCTGAAGCTGATCACACTTTGTTTACACTGACCACGGAACAAGGTATCATAGTCATCCTAATATATGTGGATGACATTATCATTACAGGCAGTGATAAAGAAGGTATCATCTTAACTAAGGCTTTTCTTAAATCCTCATTTGATATCAAAGACTTGGGAGAACTAAAGTACTTTCTAGGGATTGAGATATGCCGATCTAAAGAGGGGCTATTCTTAAACCAGAGAAAGTACACACTTGATATGTTGAGTGAGGCAGGTGATCTAGGTGCAAAGAAAGCAAAGACTCCATTAGAAGATGGGTACAAAGTATTGCGCAAGGGGGAGTTTGAGGACAAACCATTTGAAGATGTCAAGAGGTACAGAAGAATGGTGGGAAAACTCATCTATCTAACCATCACAAGACCAGATATATGCTTTGCCGTGAATCAAGTGAGCCAGCAGATGCAAGCACCAAAAGTTCATCATTGGGGCATGGTTGAGAGGATTCTAAGGTATCTAAGGGAAGCACCAGGACAGGGAATCTGGATGGGGTGTAACAAGAGCACCGAGATAGTTGGATACTGTGATGCTGATTGGGCAGGAGATAGAGTTGATAGGAGATCAACTACTGGCTATTGCACCTTCATTGGAGGGAACTTGGTGACTTGGAAGAGCAAGAAGCAAAAGGTTGTGTCTTGCTCAAGTGCTGAAGCTGAGTATAGGGCAATGAGGAAGCTGACAAGTGAGTTGATCTGGATCAAGGGGTTGCTTAAGGATTTGGGGATTGAGTTCACAACACCTATCACCATGCATTGTGACAACCAGGCGGCTATACACATTGCCAGCAACTCTGTCTTCCACGAGAGAACCAAGCACATTGAAGTTGATTGTCACAAAGTAAGGCAAGCTGTTGAGCAGAAGGTTATACTCCCATGCTACACCAGAAGTGAGGATCAGTTGGCAGATATCTTCACCAAGGCTGCGAGTTCTAGAGTCTGCGAGTCCATCCATTCAAGGCTTGGACTTGTGGATCTTTCATCTCAGTGATCCCCTCTTCATGGAGTGTTCTACTCTTTTTCCTTGATGTGTTTTTGTCCCACTGGGTTTTGCACATCAAGGTTTTAATGAGGGAATGCTTCATGATCTTCCAAGCTTGACTTGTTCCATATGGTCAAGCTTGAGGGGGAGTGTTGAGATGAAGCATCAAGAGTAAAGAGGAAGAAGATCAAGCGTAAGAGAGCAAAGGATGATCATTGCGTGTGAACCAAGTTAATAACCTAGCTTGGAGTACAAGGTGGACAAGTTTAGTAGGTGATTAATGAGAAGGATTAAGTGATGAGGAGAAGTGAAGAAGAAACTCGCCAAGTGAAGTGGTTGGCGCTGAGGAGAAAGGTCACGGGTGGAGTTAAGGAAAGTGGTCCTCCCACCCGTTAGGACCTGTCACTTTCACTCTGCTCACTCTGCCCCTCACTGATCATCGACAGATTTGTTTAGTGTTTCCTTTGTTTATTCTTTCTTAGGCTGTCTTTCCCTTTATATAAACCTTGTATGCTTACCATAATCGATATCAAGAATTATGTTTCACATTCTCTTTGTCTCTCACTCTCGCCATTCTCCTCTCCCATACTTCTAATCTTCACATTCTATCATATGAGATGGATTTGAAATAAGAACAGAGTAGATTTGCGGAAGAGAAATAGGTTTCAAAAGATTTGTTGCTCTGATACCATGATAATTTGTATGAATTAAGAGAGTAAGATTGGTGAGAATTGAAGTATCAAAGAGGCAAGTATGAGAGAGATCCGAGAGAGAGAGAGTGAGAGAGTTTGCGCAAGAGTAAAAGAGAGAATATGAGGAATTATATTTCCTTAATCTTAAGTGGTAACCTATTACAAGC
>NW_026615351.1:77476-95768 GCF_000801105.2 Raphanus sativus | reverse complement strand
AGTAGTATAGATCTTTTGATCTTAAATTTCAGAGTACTCTTCCAAGTCCAATTATTTTAAGAACGTGAAGATTACTTTTTTCCAACAGAGTAAGAACGTGGTTTTCTCCCTCTCTTGAAGAATACTTTCTCAAGCCTTTGAGTAAAATAAAATTGTTAGATATCCTGCTACAAAAAAAAAGAAACAGAGAAACAGTGATTCCATATATAAAACACTGCTAATTAGAAAGACTTCCAACAAGTCAACAACATAAAAAAACGTTTGATTCATGTTATATTCATTCATCAACATCCTGAGCAGGAAGATTGAGATCGATAGGCATACATGCTGCTGCTTTGTGTTTGATCATGTGTTCTTTGGCTCTCAAAAGAATGTGATCTCTTGTGACCACCTAAAAGTCTGGCCTGATTTGAACACCTTGAAACATATTGGAGACTCGTAACCTTTGTGTTTTGTTGCACCATTTGGTTTCTTAACCATTGGGGATTTGCTATCACCGGACCTATGAATCTTGATGTCTGCATCTGCACAAGAATCACTTTCATTAAGAAGACAAGACACCTTTTGCTTTTGCGCAGCTCATATTTTGATTCTCCCTCCTTGACCTCAAGCTCATCACCATTATTGAACTTTGAGTCCAGTGTTCCTAAGAGACATATCAACCGAGACATCTGAGTCTGAACTTCTTTTGGACAATTCATGAAGTAATCAGATCAGAGATATATGAATCCGCATCATTGGTAGATCTCAATTGGTCATCAAACAGCAACTTTATCAGTCTTTAAATCCTGATCCTTCACAGTAAAGATCATCTTTAGCTGCTCCCCTGAAGATGTCTTTGTCTCAAGAATCTCATAGTTGGTTTCTGATGACTCAGCGAGAGAGTTCACCACCAAGTTATGTGCTTTAGAATCTATAGACATCATCATCAGAGACAAACCGTGTTCTTATGTTCTTGGTCAATCTCAGAAGCAGAAGACGAGCTAAAAGATTCTGAATTGGATTGGTTCAACACCTTCTTGAAGAAAACACAGAGACCTGCCATCTAACACTTCCCCACCACAAACTCTTTTACCCTTCTTTGTCAGTGCCATCAAAATAGTAGATATGGCATAATAACAAAGCTGCTACATAATTATTACTCGGACCTTGCGTATTCATATTGAGAACACTACAAGAAAACACGGGCTTAGCGACGAAAGTTAGCGACGAAATAATTTCCTCGTAAAATTACGAGGCCTTTACGAGGAAGTTACGTGAAAAGACAATAAACACGTTATTTCGTCGTTAATTAACGACGAAAGAGTTTCGTCGTAAACCAAACGTAAAGGAACGTCGTTTTTACGAGGAAACAACATTTCGTCGTAATGAACACGTAATAATTAACGTGTAATTAACGAGGAAAATATTTACGTGGTTTTTGCGAGTGTCACCTAATTTTAGGTGACACACGTTTTTTATCTTGTCTAACTACCCATATTTCGTCGTTAATTCGTAGTAAAATCTCACCTACCAATTTCGAATTTTCCTATAAATATGTCATTTGAGGAACATTTGAAACACACCACATGCAAAAGAAAAAAAAATCTAAAAACGTGAAAAAAAAATGTCTGGTGATGGAAATTATTTAGAGTTGCGGAGATGGATGTACACGCATAGAGATGCTAACGGGAGAGTGACGAAAGAGTATTTGGAAGGACTAGAGACATTTATGCATCAAGCAGATTCTACACCGCTCGCCCAAGAAAGCGGTAAGATGTTTTGTCCTTGTCGAAAATGCAACAATTCAAAACTGGCAACTCGTGAAAATGTTTGGAAGCATTTAATAAATAGAGGTTTCATGCCAAATTACTATATCTGGTTTCAACATGGAGAAGGTTATAATTATGAGAATGAAGCTAGTAGTAGTAATAGCAATTTTCAGAATGAACCGGTTGATCATTTGCATAATCAACATAGATACCATCAGGAGGAGCAGATGGTAGATAATTATGATAGGGTTCATGATATGGTAGCTGATGCATTTGTTGCTCATGATGATGATGAAGTTGAAGAACCTAACATAGATGCAAAAAAGTTTTATGAAATGTTAGATGCTGCGAATCAGCCACTTTACAGTGGTTGTAGAGAAGGTCTCTCTAAATTGTCGTTGGCTGCTAGAATGATGAGTATTAAAACTGATCATAATCTACCTGAAAGTTGCATGAATGCATGGACAGACTTGTTTAAAGAGTATTTGCCGGAAGACAATGTCTCTGCTGATTCTTATTATGAGATTCAGAAACTAGTTTATAGTCTGGGGTTGCCTTCTGAGATGATAGACGTTTGCATCGACAACTGCATGCTCTACTGGGGAGATGATGAGAAGTTAGAAGAGTGTCGATTCTGCAAGAAGCCACGATTCAAACCGCAAGGACGAGGACGTAATAGGGTACCGTACCAAAGGATGTGGTACCTACCAATTACCGACAGATTGAAAAGATTGTACCAATCTGAGGAGACTGCTGGAAAAATGAGATGGCATGCCGAGCATACTCAGACGGATGGTGAGATGACTCATCCATCAGATGCAAGAGCTTGGAAACATTTTAACAAAATATATCCACAATTCGCTAGCAATAGCCGAAATGTGTATATGGGATTATGCACGGACGGATTTAGTCCCTTCGGTATGTCAGGGAGACAATATTCATTGTGGCCAGTCTTTATGACGCCATACAACCTGCCTCCAGATATGTGCATGCAACGGGAGTTTCTGTTCTTGACCATATTAATACCTGGTCCGAACCATCCAAAAAGGTCTCTGGATGTCTTTCTACAGCCACTGATAAAAGAGTTGAAAGATTTGTGGTCAACAGGGGTGAGGACGTACGACTGCTCAACGAAGACAAATTTTACGATGCGAGCGATGCTTTTGTGGACCATAAGTGACTTTCCTGCTTATGGGATGTTGTCTGGGTGGACTACACATGGGAGATTATCTTGTCCATATTGTAATGGAACGACAGATGCATTTCAGCTGAAGAACGGTAGGAAGACAAGTTGGTTCGATTGTCACCGGCGATTTCTTCCCATTAATCATCCTTATCGAAGAAACAGGAAATTGTTTAGGCAGAAAAGGGTTGTGAGAGACACTCCTCCTCCGTATTTAACTGGAGAACAAATTGAACAGCAAATCGATTACTACGGAGCTCAAGAAACAGTTCGTTGTGGTGGTAATTGGCATGTTCCCGGTAATATGCCTGATTATTATGGAGTTCAGCACAACTGGCACAAGAAGAGTATATTTTGGGAGTTGCCGTATTGGAAGGATCTTCTTTTGCGCCACAACCTAGATGTGATGCATATTGAGAAGAATTTTTTTGAGAACATCATGAATACAATATTGAATGTTCCAGGGAAGACAAAAGACAATCAAAAATCGAGGTTGGACTTGCCTGATATTTGCTCAAGACCCGAGTTACATATAAAAAGCAATGGACAAGTTCCTGTACCGGTATTCAGATTGTCTTCAGAACAAAAGTCGGTCTTGTTCAACTGGGTTGCATCAGCAGTGAAGTTTCCTGATGGGTATGTTTCAAACCTCTCTAGATGTGTTGAAAAGGGCCAAAAGTTCTCCGGGATGAAGAGTCATGATTGTCATGTCTTTATGCAAAGACTACTTCCCTTTGCATTTGCGGAGCTACTTCCAACAAAAGTACATGAAGCACTTGCAGGTAATATATTATTACTCACACTAATTAATTTCTTAATTTATTTTTCAAAAATATGCACTAATAATTTGCTTAATTGTTTTTGGAATATACAAAGCCATTGGAGCATTTTTCAGGGACTTGAGCACTCGCACTCTTAAAGAGGATGTCGTAGAACAACTTCACGAGAACATTCCAATCTTATTGTGCAACTTGGAGATGATATTTCCTCCCTCATTTTTTGACGTCATGGAGCATTTAGCTGTCCACCTCCCGTATGAGGCATTGCTTCGAGGACCAGTACATTATGGATGGATGTATCAGTATGAGCGGGCCATGAAATATTTGAAGGGAAAGGCAAAAAACCTCGCAAAGGTTGAAGGTTCTATAATTGCTGGAAGTTTGACGGAAGAAACATCTCACTTCACATCGTACTACTTTGCACCTAATGTACGGACCCGACAAAGAGCTCCAAGAAGATATGATGATGGTGGTGTTGCCCCAACATATGCAGTTGCTGGTGTTCCGGATATCTTTAGCCAGATTGGGCGAATGGGTGGGAAAACGAAAGAGGTTTGGTGGTCGAGTGATGAAGACGCCCATAGTGCACACACTTACATTCTACTTAATTGTGAGGATCCATTTATGCGCTATTTTGAAAGGTAACATATATGGAAAGTTCTAAACTAATTGTAATTAAAATATATTTTTCAAATGATGATATAACTAATAAAATATGTGCATTTTACAGCCTATTTGTTAGTCAAGTCCAAGAAGCTATCCCAGGTATATCCACAAGTGAGGTAGATAAAAGGAAAGATCGACACTTTATTAAATGGTTGAAGAGTCAGGTATTTACTCCAATCCGATATTTGTTTCGTCCACGGGGTGTAACGAAAGACGTTTGTTTCAATGTTCTCTTTAATTTAATTTTGCAGGTTGAATATGAGGATCCAGATTATCCCATATGGTTTCACGAATTAGTTCAGGGTCCACTTGCAAAGGTCACCACATCACCAATGTATTTCTCACGAGGCTTTACTTTTCATACGTACGAGTATGGTAAACACCGGGCGACCAGCAATTATGGAATTTGTGTGAAAGGCGAAACCGATTTCTACGGGATCTTGCAGGAGATTATTGAAGTGGAATTCCCTGGGTTATTGAAGCTGAAATGCGTCATATTCAAATGTGACTGGTTCGACCCCGTGGTCAACAGAGGTGTTCGATTTAACAAATTCGGTGTAGTTGCTGTCAATGGTGGACGGAGGTACAACAAATTCGAGCCTTTCATATTAGCTTCGCAAGCAGACCAAGTTAGCTTCCTACCATACCCGAGGTTGCGAGAATCTGGAATAAGTTGGTTAGCTGTTATCAAAGTTACACCCCGTGGACGAATAATCGGTGGAGAAGAACCACCTTTGCAAGAAGAACACATCAATGAAGTCGAAGAACCTGAACAACAAATGGAAGACATCCTACTCATTGATCCGCATAATCATGAGTATGAAGATCTTCCCGACGATACCACTGACGATGCTGTTGAGGACGAGTTTAATGAAAGTGATGATGTTTCTAGTGTTGAAGAGAATGATGATGTATCTGAATGATGATGTAATTTTTTAAAAATATTATTTATTTTCAGACTTGATTAATGCATTTGGGGTTTAGGGTATGGGGTTTGGTGTTTGAGATTGAGTTATAAGTTAAAGGATGTTTGAGGTTTGGTGTTTGTGGTTTACATTTTTAGGGATTTTAAGGTTATCGACGTTAATTCCTCGTAAAGAATAACACGGGCCTTGCAAAATCCACGTAAGCTGATTTCGTCGTAAAGCACACGTTAAAAATAAACACGGGCCTTGCAAATTCCACGTAAGCGTGCGTGGTTCTTACGACGAAATCAGCTTACGTGGAAATAACAAGCCTTTTAGCTGTTTCGTCGTAAAGACCTCGTTTATTTACGTTGATTTAACGAGTTTCGTGTTTAAATCCCTAAAACTCTAAACCCCAAACCCCAAACCTCAATCTATATATGTTTTCACTTAGCAGACACAATAAACCTGTATAATTAACATTGTATGATTAAAAAAATTAAGAATTTAAAACATCAAACCCAAAATTAACCAAAACTTCCTTAACTTATAAGTGAATCATATATAAGGTTTACATTGCTAAACTCAATTCACTCAAGAAGACTTAATAAACATGCATATTTAAAATTTCTTGATTAAATTAACTTAACACATATAGATGTTACTAGTAATGGGATAGGGGTTTAGGGATTTACGGATTTAGGGTAAAGGGTTAGGGGTTTAGGGATTTACAAAATAACCTCGTTAAAAACTCGTAATTAACGTGTCCTTTACGACGAAAAAAGAAACTATCCTTGCTAATTCCACGTAAGCTTGCGAGGTCTTTACGACGAAACTTGCTTACGTGGAATTAGCAAGGATTGTTTCTTTTTTCGTCGTAATAACCACGCTTGTTTACGAGGAATTAACATGTTTTTATGAAATCCCTATACCCTAAACCCCAAACCTCAATCTATATATATACGGTTTCGATTCACTTAAAAAATAAATTAAACCTATATAATTAAAATTTCATGATTAAGAAAATAATAAAAATTAGGAATTTGAGGTTTAGGGTTTAGGGAATGTAAAAAACAAATGCTAAATCCACGGTTTCGTCGTAATATCCACGTGAACAAAAAACACGGGCCTTGCAGTTTCGTCGTAAAGTTAAAAAGACGGGCCTTGCAAAATCGTCGTAAATAATGACACGGGCCTTGCTGTTTCGTCGTAAATTTACGAGGACTTTACGTCCCTATGTAATCTTATATATACCCGCGAGAACCAGCCACTTCATTTCGTCCCAATTTCCTCTCCTACACCTCCCAAGGTTCTCTCTAATCTCTCTCTAGAATTAGGTGGTTTAGTTTAGTGAATTTAGATAGGTTTATAGTTGATTAGGTGGTTAGTGTAGAGAATTTTGATTAGTTTGATTTCTTCTACTTGTTTTTTCTAACAATCTGAATTTTTTTTCAGATGGTTAGAAAGAACAAGCAGAAGAAAACCCCCCACTACAGTCAGATGTTCTGTGGTGATCCTGCTGCTGGATCATCATCTTCAGCTCCCGGTTCCTCCATTCCGGAGATTGTCCCGGAGTCTCAGTCACAGCCACCACCGGTTCCTCCATCTGGTGCACCACCCCCACCTGCTGCACCTCAGGCGGTTCCAGATCCGGTTGCACCCGGATACATTCATCCGGAGTTGCGGGTGCCGCCGACCGCTCCTTTTGCTCGGTACACGGTTGAGGATCTTCTCGCTCAACCAGGCCGAGCCGGTTTACCGGTTTTAGACCCCGACCGACCAGAGGGGACTCGGTGGTACGTAATTTTTTTTATTTAAATATTTTAAAAATTATTAATATTTTTTTTAATATTTTAACTTTGTTTTTTCAGGTTTGGGGTCGACAATTCTGTCGCTACGAGCGTATCTGATATCATCAAAGGATACTTCTCAGAGGCTCACCCAAACTGGAAAAAGACGCCGCACCACGTTAGAAACACGTGGTTCAAGATGTTTGCTGTAAGTTTTTTAAAATAATTATTTTATGTTTAATTTTTATTATTAACTTTTATTTCGTTAATAGTTTTTAACTAATTATTAATTTTTTTGGGTTTAAAAATGCAGCAAAGATACCATTGGTCCATCGGGGTTCATGAGGACGTGAAACGGGAGTTCACCGCAAAGGCGAAGAAGCGGTTGTTGGACACCGTAGGCAACTGGAAGGAGGACTGGATCTACAAGGGTTACAAGGACGGGCAACCCGCTGAGCTGACCAAGGATGTCTACGATGGTCTCATCCGTTACTGGGAGCTGCCATCATCCATTGCGATCTCCAACTCCTGCTCCGCCTCTCGTAACACCAAAGACGAGCACGGCAACGGCCCGATGCTTCACTGTACGGGTCAAAAACCCCATGCCCGTGTCCGCTTGGAAATGGTAATTAATTTCTAATTTTTTTCATATTAAATATTTTAATAATTAATATGTACTTATATATGTATATTGATTCTAACTTTTTAAATTTTAAATATTTTCAGGCCAAAGAGACGGGACAACTCCCGTCTCTTAAAGAGCTTTACGAGAGGACCCACAAGACCAAGGCGGGGGTATTTGTGGATCCGAGGTCCGAGCAAATCTACAACGATGTCGTTGCTCGGATTGAAGACCGCCAAACCCAGCTGACCCAGCAATCTCCCGATGGAATACCGGTCGTATTATCCACTCAAGAAGTGGATCAGATTTACGAGGAGGTAAAAATTTTACCTTTTAATCTACTTTTAATCTATTTTTTAAAATTATTAACATTAAACTTTATTTTTTCTTTGTAGGTCGTCCCTAAGAAAAAGGGACGTACGTTGGGAATCGGTTCCGTCAACGATGTCCCAAGAGCGACATCGTCTTATGGTCAGAGACGAGCCGACGAAGTCACTGAGCTGCGTTCGGAGTTACACTCGACGCGGACTCAGTTGGCGTCGACGCAGACGGAGTTGGAGTCTACGCGCCAATCATTCCAAGCTCGTATGGGTGGAGTGGAGGGATTTCTGGAAGTTATATCTTCTGGAAATCCCCAATGGGAGGAGTTGTTGGCGGATATGCGACGACGGAACCCGGTTCCCGAGCCTTCTCGTACTCAGCAGCAAGAGGAGGAACTACAGAGGAGGAGTGAAGACCTCTACCGGGAAACGATCCACCGCCCCGGCCCGACTTAGTTTTTTTTTTCTATGTATTAATATTAAAATTCTAAACTTTTATTTATATAATATTTTCGGTTTTAATTTATTCCAAATTTTTAATATTTTCGCATTAGTAATTATTTATATTTCTAATATTTTTGAAATAATTATTTTCTATAATATTAAAATTTAAATTTAAAAAATAAATTAGTTATAAAAATCGAAGCAAATTCCTCGTTAACTCACGAGGAATTGACGAGTAAGTGGACGTGTAAAGAACGACGAAATCTTACGACGAATCTACGTGTCAGATTCTACGTTCCCTTTACGAAAGTTTACGTCTACTTTACGTGTATTATTTACGTTTACTTTACGAGTATTATTTACGTTTTTCTTACGAGGATAGTTTACGTGTATTTTACGAGGAAATATTACGTGTCTTTTACGTGGAAATATAGCGTCCACTTTACGTGGAAATCTACGTGTTCTTTACGACGAAATATTAACCTTCCTTTTACGACGAAATGGGTCCCTCGAACTTTTACGACGAAATGGCGATTAAATATCCGTTACGACCAAACTTTAACGACGATATGCGTTTCCTCGCTAAATCGTCGTAAAGACGTATTTACGACGATTTAGCGAGGAAAATGGTCGTCGTTAAAATCGTGTTTTCTTGTAGTGGAAGCATTGAATCTTACACTAGCTCCATTGTAGACAGAATTAGGCAGCCCGAGCAGGCGTCACCTTGTTGGACACCAGAATCAAGATGAGTCCTTGCCACCGTTGGTTTGGCCATAATCTGAAGCTCAATGGATGATGTCGAGATTCCTGATAAGAAATCGATGAAGGCTGTAGAAGCTTCATCGTCACCATGCTTGTGTGAAAAAATTTCAGAGAGTCGGGTTCGAGTCAACAGAGAGGTGTAGGTGCAAATTTTCTGGTGTAGATGCTTGTTTTGAAGAGACGGTGGTGGAGTAACACTAACAAGGGTCTGAGCTTCATCGTCACCTCTGTGTCACAATTGTACTTGAGATATCGTCTTTTCCTCTGGCCAATTTTTTAATTTTGATTTTGGGTCTTTCCAAATAACAGGTACAGAGGTGGGATTTGAGCAACGACAGTTTTGACTGAAAATAATCAAAAAAATTGCCTCAAATCCTTTTCATAGTTTTTTTCTTATTAAAATTGTTTATCTTTGAATAACAGTGGATTTGATTTAGTTTTTATAAATTATTAATTGAATAACAGTAGATTACAAGTGATTTTAAGTGAGTTTAGACAAATATCATATTCAATAACACATGATTTGAAAAAAAAAATAGAAATCATTAGTTGAATAACAGGGGATTTTAAAACAAAACCAAAACACTTTAAAATCCTCAATTCAATACACCCCCTTTATTCTTGGGTTCACCCCTAGAGTGAACCTAGAGATTCACCCAACCAATAGGAATCACTCATTCCACAATTGATATCTTTTAAAAAAGGAAACAAAATATTATCAAGTTATATTATGTTTTTAAAATACAAAAAGTTAAAAATAAATAAAAGTAGTAATATATGCAAAAAAAAGTTTAATTTTTTTAACTTCGTCATCAAAACACTAAACTCTAAACTCGAAACTAAAAATATTAAACACTAAATCTTAAAAATACCAAATCCTTAATCCTAAAAAGAGTTTAGGGGTTAAAATTAAGAGTCTAATATTTTTAAGATTTATTTTTTTAATGTTTTGTATTTTTGATTTAAAATTTAGGATTACCCAAGGGTTTATGATTTACCCAAGGGTTTAGGGTTTAAAGTTTAGGATTTAGGGTTTAATATTTCGATAATGGCATTGAAATATCTAATTTTTTTTTGCATATACTAGAGTTTAGGGTTTAGAGTTTAAGATTATCCAATGGTTTAGCGTATACCCAAGGGTTTAGGGTATACTCAAGGGTTTAGGGTTTATGATTTAGGGTTTAGGGTTTTTTTTTTTTGATGATGTTAAAAATATTTTTTTATAAATCATTTTTTGTAACTACTATTATTTTTATTTTATTTATTTTAAAAACATAATATAACTTGACAATATTTTATTTACTTTTTTAAAAGATATCAATTGTAAAATGATTGATTCCTATTGATTGGGTGAACCTCTAGGTTCCCTCTAGGGGTGAACCCAAGAATAACTCTTTTAAAAATGAAACAAAATATTGCCAAATTATATTACGTTTTAAAAATAAAAAATAAAGTAAAAATAAATAAAATAATACTAAATGCAAAAAATAAGTATTTTTCAAACAAAAAAATTAATACCACAAAAAAAACACTAATCTCTAAATGTTAAACCCTAAATCCTTTAGTAAACCTTTGGATAAATTATAAAACTTTGATTTAAAAAAACTATTTATAACATAATCAACAAAAAACTATACCCTAAATCCTAATCCTAAACCCTAAACCTTTGGGTAAACCTTAAACCCTTGGGTAAATCCGAAATTCTTGGATAAATCTTAAAATTTAAGATTTATCCAAAAGTCTAAGATTTAATGTTTGTTGGGAGCGTTAAAAATATTTTTTGAAAATATTTGTTTTAGATTAAAAAGTTTTGTTTTTGTGATTAGTATAATTTTTATTTAATTTTTATTTTGAAAGTATAATATAATTCGATAATATTTTGTTTTCTTTTTTAAAAGATATTGAATCTTAAATGACACAATCCTATTGATTGGTGAACCTATAAGGGTTCACCCCCTAGGGTGAACCCAAGAATCTAATCTATTAATTTAGGGATTATCTACTATTTGAAGTTCTCATTTAAATTTTGGACTCTTTCATAATTGTTGCTAGAATATATGATGTCTCCTATACAATGCAACCTACCAACTTAAATTAAACCAAATCTTAACCAACATAGATTAGTTAAACCTAACCAATAACACTTTTATAATATTTTTGGTTAATCTCTTAATATAATTAGATCTAGGACTGGGCGTTCGGGTACCCATTCGGGTTTCGGTTCAGTCCATTCGGGTTTCGGGTTTTCGGGGTCAAAGATTTCAGCCCCATTCGGATATTTTTAAATTTCGGTTCGGGTTTGGTTCGGATTTTTACGGGTTCGGTTCGGGTTCAGATAACCCATTTAAAATGTTTTTAAATTTTCAAAATTTATTATATACTTTTGAATTCTATATATATTTAATAAAATATTATATATATGTCTAATATGTATATATATAAATATTACACAAAATATATATAATATTATATACACATATTATATATACCATATATTATTAATTGAAATTTGACAAATCAATTTCCGCCCTTTAGGGATTATCTACTATTTGAAGTTCTCATTTAAATTTTGGACTCTTTCAAAGTTGTTGCTAGAATATATTATGCCTCCTATACAATGCAACCTACCAACTTAAATTAAACCAAATCTTAACCAACATAGATTAGTTAAACCTAACCAGTAACACTTTTATAATAGTTTTGGTTAATCTCTTAATATAATTAGATCATATAAAACTGAACCACTCTTAAATCAACGAGTTCCATATCATTCCAGACATAAGAGAAAAAATATCCGACTCATTTACAACGTAAGCATACAAAGACCATGTATGCTTATGCTCATTGATCTTCCAAAAACCAAATAATTGTGACAAGACAAATTATTATACTAAAAATGAAAGAAGATTAAATACAAACTAATAACAAGTACAACACAAATGATAATACTATTAAACTCTATATATATTTAATAAAATATTATATATATGTCTAATATGTATATATATAAAGGTTACACAAAATATATATAATATTATATACACATATTATATATACCATATATTATTAATTGAAATTTGATAAATCAATTTCCGCCCTTTAGGGCGGGTCCTAATCTAGTAAGTCTTTATTTCTGGTATCAAATTGAGTTAAATATTGTAGATCAATCAACGTTATCAATGTCATATTTTGTGCGTATTCCTTAATTTTAATGTTGAAAACTAGATAATCTCATCTACATTATACACATGGACATACTTAATGCTGAAATAGCTCTATAAATAATTGCACCTTAGAGCATGATTATCGGCGTTTGTTAGCTGAGTTCTTAGTGTAGTTACAATTAAAAATAAATGAAAATTAGCTATTATTAGAAAAAACGTTTCTTAATTAAGGAACAACTAGCTTTTGACCCGCGCGCCCGCGCGGGTGTTTGTTCTTCGTAATTATATGTATTTTTAACTTTTAAAAAATGTCATAAATATAATTGTTTACATTCTTGTTATAGATTCATAGGTTATTGAGTTTTGACATTGTTGTGTTTTGTTGAATTTTTTTTAACATATATTTATGAACTATGAATTTGTGTTCTTCTTTTAGTGTGCTTTTATTTATTGTACTTGGTAAAGTAAACATTAAAGTGTAAATTATTAGTTTTAAGTATACTTTTGTTTCTACTATAAAAATTGGAATTAAATTTTTGTTTTAAAGTTTAAATTTTATATTGAGAATTTTTAAAACAAATACATTATTTAGACATTACATAGAAAATAATGAAAAAGGTAAACAAACAATCAAAACTAAGTACATACTTTGCGAATTTTATTTAGCAATCCTAATTTACACTATTGAAATAGGCCATTTTGTTAGAATTAAACATTTGGTACATCATATTTACGATTACATAGTGGATAGTCTATACTTGACCTTAAACATTTTAGAATCGCCCTATTTTTATGTTTTTAACACTTTAGAAAGACTTTAACTTGTTTGTTCATGTTTAGCTACTAAATTTATTTCTTAATGAGATTGTTTTTTTTCTATAAATGTGTGTTAAGTAATCATTTTATTTTGACAAATATAACATAAAGTCAAGCATATTTGAGTTTTATTTATCCCTTTTATTATATTAAACCTAGAGATGGTTTATTTGAAATTTGTATATAATGATCAAATTTATTATATTCGAAAATTTTATTATTTAAAACTATTCATATATATTTTTTTTTTTTAAATTGGCTGTTAGTATATGTTTTGATAGATTAGATTTATTGTATAAATTTGTGGCCAAATAAGTAGTTTGTATATGTTTAAATGTGATAAAATTATAATAATACATAAGTAAAATTAAAATATTGCTTTGATAATTAGTCGGTCCAGCAAAGGATAAATTGAAAAACATATCGGACCTCATCTATTATAAAGTCCCTTTTGATTGTTTTTTTCGGGAAAAACAGAAGAAGATTACCAACTTTTCTCGTTGTGAGAGATTTTTTTTTCTAGACTTTTTTTGCTGTGTTTTATCTCTCTGTCTTTTCCGACGGATGTTTGTTTTCCATTTAAGCCAAACCAATTTATATATTAAGTTTATAAATTTATAGTTATAATGCATTTAGTTTTTTAATAATTTAAATGGGTTATTTAGACCCGCAAAGAATAAAAACGAAATCAATTGCTTTTATAAATATTCGAATGAAGTCAAAATATTTAACTTTAAAACCAAAGTAGATCCGAAAAGAAATGTTTAATAGAATGCCAACTCTAATAAAAAGTATTGCCCAAATTACTTTACAGTTATGAAGATTATTATGTATTTAATTTAGTTATGTTTAATTCAGAAGATTTTTTGTATTTAATTTTGTTTCAAGCGAATTTTCAGTTTATAGTGATTTGTGGTCATATTTTATATTTGTCAAAGTTAGTTATGATCTGCTAGCGTAGAAATAGATAAATTATTCTGAATTTTATTGATTTAGGAAAATACAAAGTTATCTCCTTTTCCAAATTTTTAATCAATTCTTTTCCATTAAATTTTAATGCCCAAAAACTCAAACACGTGAGCAAGGATGATTCTACAATTAAAACACGTGTACTATTGCAAAAGAAGATTTACAGTGGCTTCCGAAAGAAGATGAACCACTTCGAGAATTGTGTGTCGCCGGTGAACGTCTTTGCTTTCAGGTCATCTTCTCCGGTTACCAGCACCAATATTCAATTGCTTAGAGCTCCAGAAAACAGTCGTGAACATCAGCCCCACCTTTTTTTTTTTTTTGAGCAACACATCAGCCCCACCTCTTTTACTAAATGTCACTGGAAATTGAGAAGTCTTAACAACAAAATTCTTGATTTAAATTTAGGGACCCCATCAAAAAGAATTTATGTTAGTTCTCGCAATAAGAAAATTTAGGAACGCCAACAAAGACACCTAATCTATTTTTCTGAAGCTAAAATTACCATATCAATCCCTAACTTCTCGATTTGATCAACTTGGGAAAACTTACACTCCAATCTGAAATTCACATCCGACCAGAAATATATAACGGAAAGATTTACATCCATGTATAAACTCAATCAAGCATAATCAAATAAAATCGAGATCTTTTAAAGATCTAGTAGTTGTAAAGAGATGCAAAAGGAGAATAGAACATCGGCAAGAAGGAAAGACGAATTCACGACAGAACATGACAATCCGATTAGACAGAAAGGAATCCGATCAAAATCGGATACAGAAACAAAATACTTAGCTGTCTTTCTCTCTCTGTAGATTATACACCGACGGGAAAACAAAATTGATTATTCCAAATTACTTTCGCCGGTTTACGTCTGTAGAAAAGTTCAATGGTTTTATTAAGCTATAAAACGACAATGTATAACCCTAGTGGCATTCCTTTGTAATATTTGTGCAAAACTCAGGGTAAATATAATTTGTACTTCCCCTTTAATAGTTTAGACTAGATTTTGACCCGCACGCCCGTGCGGGTGTATAAGTTTATAAAATATGTTGTTTTTATGTCAATGTTTGAGTTGGGCAAAAATTCGAATCTAAAAAATTGAACCGATCCCGATCCAAAAAAGTACAAAACCCCAACCAAAATTGATTAAATATAAAAATTTTGATATTTAGAGAACTGAAACCGAATCCGATCTGAACCAAAATATTTCAGATACATGAATATATTCAAAATAGATTTATATACTTATATATATATATATATATTTAGAATTAATGTATATAAAACATCTATAATATATATGGTACTTATAAGTTGGTTTAATAAATTAAAAATATATATAAATAGTTAAATGTAAATATCTAAAATAGTTAAAGTATACTCAAATCACCAAAAATACTTAACATAATTATTGATTATCTATCCAAATATTTTAATCAAACTAATTTATATGTAAAGTTCAGGTACTCTCATATATGTTATTCAAATTTATATGTAATATATTATTTTGGTTATATATTTTGAGAAATTTAAAGTATATAGTGAATTTAAATGGGTTATCCAAACATGAACAAACCTGCAAAGATCCGAATCGAATCCGAACCAAAATTTAGAAATATCCGAACGTAATTGAAATATTTGACCCAGAAAACCCGAAACCAAAACAAACTTAAACCGAACCCGAATGGGTACCCGTACGCCCACCCCTAATTCACAATCTATTTTTTTCCTTAAAAACACATCAAAGATATAATTGATAGTATTTTATACGTACTATCATATAAATAATCACATGTATTATATTTTCAATAATCACATATATTGAAAACATTTTTTAATAATGGTTATTGGAAAATATTTTAGTATTTTTTTTTTGAATATATGTATATTTTAAATAATTTTTTGATATAAATCAACTTTAAATTATTATTTTGATTTGAATTATGTATAGAAAGTTTAAATTTTGTTTTATGATTATTTTAGACTAATGATATTTTTAGATAATTAGATTAGTTCATTTTCGTATATTTTAAAGTTGACACAAATAGATAATTTTTCATAATATAATATATTTCCAATTTTTTTAATAACATAAATTCATTATTTTCTTAATATATGTTATCTATGTTTTCAAACAATATAAAATTCTTTTTATACTGCTATTCATTTTTCCAAAAAAAATATATTTTTCTAAACTGATATTTATGTTTTCAAACAAACCTAGTTTTTTAAACTGCTATCCAATTTTCCAAACAAACATCTTTTTAAAAATTGTTATCTATGTTTCCAAACAAATTTACTTTGTACTTCAATTTTAATAGACTGAAACATGACTCTCTGACAATCTTCTTAGACTATGTATTACGAAAACCATATAAGTAATATACATAGAATTGCAACAATATCATAATTTATGTGAATTAGTAATATATAAAATATTTTGTTTCCAGTTTATTTTGTAAGTGTATTATACCGAAATGTGTATATTGTCTAAGAAGTCAAAATCTGATTTTAAATGTCGATCTAAATTAAATACTGCAAATCATCTTAATGGGCTTCAAAGAAACGTAATAGTGAAGACTTGGCATATATTAATATTCGATTGTTAAAATAAAATGGCATAAGTTGTTAAAATAAAAAATGCTGAGTTTTAATGCCAATGGCATATGTTGGTAAATATTGTGGAAAACTTAGGGGTAAGTACTATTTGTACTTCCCCTTTAATAGTTTAGACTAGATCTTGACCCGTCCGACCGGGCGGGTATTTATTTTATGTTTTTTAATTTTCTTTTAATATTAAATGATGTTTTATAATATTTAAATATAAATTTAAATTGGAAATTAATTTTTTGTTATAATAAAAATTAAAATTAAAATTTTTTGATATAAATTTTAAACTTTCTAATTAAAATAATATAGAGGTGGGTCATAATTTTTTTCCAATTCAAACATCTTTGCATCCCTCAAAAACAAAGAAAATAAATTTATAAATACATAAAATATATATAACCATATTTGGAACTACAATTTCTATTAAAATAAATTTGTTGAAGAAAAATAATGTTGCACTGTTTTTGTTTATTTCTAGAGCTTGACCCGTGATATTATAAATATTTCTTTCACTTCTATTTTTTTCTCTATACTAATAGTATACTATATATATTTGTAAATTAAAATGTATTACATAATTGTTAATATAACATTTTAAAACATAACGATTTTATTTATTACTTTAAAATAATTATATTTTGTGATTTAATAGTCTATTATATCACAGTGTATCATATAAACAAATCTTATATTTATAACTAATTGGACTTATATATGGAAGCATTATGCTAATAATATATGAAACAAAATATTTTATATTTTATTTATATGTTATATAAATTGATAATGATGTGTGATTTTTTATTTTATTAAAATATTTTATTTATATGTTATATAAATTGATAATGATGTGTGATTTTTTATTTTATTATTTATTACTAATAAATATTAAAAATATTTAATATGTCAATACGAAATATATTAGGAAATATATTTTGGTTAAGATTTTATTAAAGAAATCTATTTTTTAAATTAGTAAACAACATTAAATGCTTAAATATATTATTTAAATTAGGAAAATGCAATCATACTTAGATATAACTTCGTTTAATACTTCAGTGGCATGACAATGTAAATATAGTGAAAAAGTAAGGGTTAATCTAATTTTGTACTTTTGTTTTAATAAAATAGATATGAAACGTTTCTTAGAGACATGTGTCTCTCATCTCTCTCTCTCTCGCCTTCTCCTCTCCTCTCCTCTTCTCTCTCTGTCTCTCGCCTTCTCATCTCCCTTCCCCATCCAACTTTTGTCTCTGTCTCTTCTGTCTCAACTCGCCTTCTGTCTCTCTCTCCAACTTTCTTCTCTATCCAACTCTTCCCTAACAACACGAGATAAAAAAAAAATGGGCTCATCACCAAACCTCTCCACCGTCCTTGAACTAACCTGCACTTTCCTCTGAGGAGAGCTGTGATTACGTGAGTTTTTTTTTAATTCAGTTTTTATCTCTTCAGTGAAGCTTCTATGTGTAATCCACTGTGATAATGATCGTCTATATCTGTTGTTGATC